>NW_022990155.1:0-27500 GCF_902827175.1 Gymnodraco acuticeps
GCTTGTGTCTGTTGATCTCCAGATTAACAGCAGCATGAGAATAACCTGCCGAAAGTGCCGATGGCGGAGGCTCCGGGAGAAATGGCCGGGATTTGCGTGTTTACCCCCTTAATGTCTGACCAATGGTTGAACAGCATTTCCATGCACATGACTTGTGTTTAAAGTTTACAGTTGTTAGTGTATTATAGAACCCCGAAGGCAGGAGAGACTGAAAAGAGTCAAGGGAAGCTTATAAAAGTTAACAGCATTTAATTACACAAAAGATGCGGTGGTGTACAAAATGAAATGTGCGAGTGGAGGCGCTCTCCTCATCCGCCCGGTCAGTCCAGGTCACCCGGTAGCAAGAGGTCAATCCTTGACTTGCTCTTCCTGTTGTCATCGGAGGTCTTCTCCTATTGGCCGGCGTCGTCGGGGGGCGGGTCCAATGCAATTTCTGCCTTTTTCTGTTGTTAAATTACATCATTCTGGTGTCTGTGGTTATTTAAACATTCCCTAATAAACATTATTCAGCGGTAATAAATGAGTGCTAAACCCAGTGTGCTCAGTGTACAACATCACATGTCATTTCACCTTTGATTCACGGTTTGAAAATGCAGCATTTCGCCACATGCTAATGCTAACCGGAAATGAATAATTGTCAGAATAAAAGTATTAAGTTAATAGTTAGTGAACTTCCGGTTTTTCAGAATAAAACTGATTTAAATTAAATAGTGTATTTAATTCAAATTACGCCATACCAACATTGGTTTTAATTTCTAACAATCCCTCCTTACATACCCTTTAAGGTATGTAAATAATATTGAAATCAATTAGTTCTTCATCCGAACATTGCATGGTACATAACTCATAAAAGTAAAAAAATACATATTCATCATAAATATGAAGTTTTTAATTTGTGCATGACTTCTAGCTTAAACCTTTAATGTCACTTTGTAAAATAGCAGCAATTAGCTTGGTATGGAAAACATCTAACTCCCTCCTTTCACATCATAAATAATCTTCTTACTGTATCTGGTGTAAAGGCACTTGTTCTTTTACAAAGTATAAGAAGGATTAAACTATCTGAAAATAGCTAAATATTACTCTTATTTACTTTTACTGTGTCTCTGGTGTAATTTATGAATCTCTGCTGGTTCTAGTAGATATAGTTCCCCCCATCCACATTCTTGTTGGTTGTGGGACAGAGGAATAATAATTCAGAACCTGCTGATATTTCAATCTTACTACTGGGCATATGTTACAAACAAAAAACATCTTCATGGTGAACTAAATAAAAACCTTGTAATCTTTCTCAAATCTAAATATAACAATTAACTATTCCTGTTTGTGGTAAAGACACACAATAACGTTATGTAATACAATTTCATTATGGATTCAAAAACAACTAAAGTCATGATGCTGTCAGAGTGAATGATTTCCTGAGTGTATCTGTCCTGTAAGGTACGTCATTCTCTGCTTGATCGTGTGCAGAAATCCCATCGATTGCACCTGGCAATACGGCTTCTACCCGTCTATTATCAAGCTGAAACATGAATACAGAATTCCAACATACTGTCATCAAATGTCTTTCTATTATGAATTTAAATTAAATGTATATCCCCATAATGAACTAAACAATAAAGTCTATGGCTTTTACTTCTAATTCTTTAACAGGCTAGTTACAATATGTTGTCTAAATTAAATTCGGTCTCATTACATTACTATGTTTTAGCTTAATTTAACTGTAATATGTTCTTTCTACATTTCAAACCTCAGTTGCTCTAATGTCTGTTAAAATATTACAACATTGTTTAACTATCACAGGTCAACTTCTTCGGTCTCACAGTAGCCCCTTGGCCACTGCTTCTGTGTTACCTGTTATAATTCAAATCAATATTTAGAAACATCTCAACATTCATCAAACAGTATCTTATCCCCAGATATGGAGCAGGTTAATTACATTCAATGCTCAGTTTGAACATCTGGGTTGGGGCGGAAGGTTTCTGTCAATCCTTAAAAGAAAAATTTAAATTGTGTATTTTACAGCCATGTTGACATTTATACATTATACTCACTCCCCCCTTTAACACATGAACTCATGTGTAACAAAAGCCTGTAATGGGAGGGGAACAAAAAACTGTCAGGTAATTGGTTAGGGACATAACGAACATTGTTTACAATTTGACATCCATTATCATTATTTCCACAGTAAAGACTTTAGTGAAAAGGAGTGTTCCTCTCCGTCCTTCAGGCCTAAAAGAAACAGAATCTTCAGATTTTAGTTTTACATTTGCAAACCGCCAACTCATGTGAGAGTAAAATATCATCAAGTAGATTAGAAACGGGTCACATGTGCGGTTTCCCCTTTTTGTGGAATTTTTAGGAAACCTCTCGTTTCCCTTGGAGCACCAAAATAATATTTTAGTCCAAAAACATGCTTGGTTGGTTATTGTTTTAGAATCATGCAGTTACACTGATCACATGCCGGCATTCATTCACACTCACACCGTCTGGTTGTCACGTCAGGTTTGGTCAGGTCCACCCCAGAGTCAGTCATGGACAGTACTTTTGTCACACTGTCAGTCAGGGTCAAAGGTCATTTAGTCTCGGTCTTTTGGCCATGTCGTGCTCTGCAGAGTCTTTTCGGAAGTAATTCAGCATAGGGTACCCTTTATCTACAAAAATATATCATATGTGGAGCGCCATTCCTTATTCATTCACGATTTCAACTATGATTTCAAGATGATTCTCACTTGTCATTGGGACTTCTGCCTCCCACTTTTCCTGAAACTTGGTATAAAACTCACTTCCTTAGAGTACTACTACTACTGCAATTCATTTACACCTAATTAGTATTAAAATGTCTAATGATCTTTTTCAGAAACTTGTGTACATAACTATTATCTTGAGTCAAAACATTACTAGGATCTGTGTCGCTCTGCATTTCATAGCTCATTATACTCATTTATCTTTAATTCTGGTCTACTTAAAAAACAATGTTAAACTCTTTAGCAGTGTGTGGAACCTTGGGTGTCCGAATGCAACAATTACTCCCTCCTTTATCAAGTCATTTTATATTTGGCTTGGCACCAGCTCTCCCTTTAACCTTATCCATACAAATAAAGATTTGTCCTATAGAGTGGTTCCTAAAACTATCCTTTTAATTGTGATCAATATTGTAACAAATGAGATCACTACTTTATTCACACGTGAATAAAAATCTCTTAAAGAATGATTTGTTAACATGATGAAAAGATTGAAGAATATGGTTATACTCCGTCATGTCTCCCCCTTTATCCCTCAGTGTGTTTTAGGATGATTCTCATTTTACTTTAATAGTTTCCTTTTTCCTGCTATTTTTAATTTACCACTTGATTAATTCATGGTTAATAAATCTTTCTGTCTTTACGTATTTATGAAGTTAATTCAAGTTATTTAAATGTGCGTTTTGTGAATAAGTGTGTTTATGTGTAACTCACTCATTCCCGTTCTCCTTTCCTCCTCCCCTGGTTTTCTCAAGCCGTGACCCCGGCCTCCTCACTTCTAATCGACCATGCCAACTCCTCTGATTCTGTCTTCTCTTCAGTCCATCAGCTGTTAAATCCGTCCACTGTAACCCTTTGAGGCAGCCCTTGGCCCAGTCACATCTGCAGCCCCATCATGCCACTGTTGTTGCACTCCTCCTTTACAGTCTCTCTGCTGTTTTTATGGAGGGCGGATTCTGCTCTCATGTCCCACACTCTGGTCTGGTGCCAAATCTCGTGGCTCAGCTTGGAACTTCATGTCCCTGTCTGAGGGGACTGATGAGAGTATCTCTCTGTATGTCAGCATGCTGTTTGGTTCTGGATGCCACAGGTGGAGATAGTTCTGGCTGCAGTCTTGTTGTTGTTGTTGTTGTTGTTTCAGCTCTGGTTCTGTGTCTGTTCGATGGAGAAGGAGGAGTCTCCTGTTGGGTTAGGTATTTTGTCTGTTTGGAGGGTCGGGATCAAAGCCTTTCTAACTCAGAGGGGGAGTCCAGGTCTCGGGACACCTAACCTATAAGAAGTCTAGCACACTGAGGTTAAATAAATCCAACCCTTTCCACTCTGTCTCTTTCTAATCATACTATCTGTCTTAGTTGTTAAATGACATCTAAACATCATAATTAATGTCTACTTATGATATTACAAAAACTCACTCTAAAAATGGTTTCATCCATTGTTACATATTTACCCAACACAACTCTGAAATACTTACATGTTTCCAGCATCACATATTCCACACACTACGAAAGAACATCTCCATATCTTTCTCCAATATTTTAAATCCCACTGTTACTTCGAACAATAGTAAACCTGCAGAGCACACCAATCGGATCAAGGTAATGAAATTTGAATCAAGTGTAGGCCTATGTCTTCTTTCCATTATACTTATTACTTTTGCTGAACATTTATTTATATTGTCTAAATTCCTTGTCTATGATGTGCAAACAGTTCGAGTGTAAAATGTGTTTTTCTCAATGTATTTACACTCTACAGATTCTTGAGTTTACTCATCTCCTGGTGCTGTCGTTGTAAAAAATGTTCAATTCCTTATTGTTTTTTGTACCAGTTTTCCAAAATCAGTTCTAACTGCCGTGCCGTTTCTGGAAAGGTGGCGGTACGGCTACACAATGTGTAAGAAGGTGCCAACATGTTCCTTTTTTAACTTTGATCCGGAGCGCATCTACAGTGCGTTCTACAACTTCCCATGGTCCACTCCATACAGGTTGCAACAAGTTCATCTTGTGGATTTTTACATTTACCCAATCACCTGATCCAACAGAAATATTCGTCATGGCCCTGGCATATGCTTCCGCTTCAATATTTCTGATATCCAACACTGGTTCTCCTCTGTATTGTGAGGTGCTACCTTGTGGTGGATATTGCTGAGTGGGGCAATCTCTGGCCAGATGTCTACAATCTCCACATATGAAGCAGCCATCATCCCTTCTTCCTCTTGATCGTGGCTTTCCTCTCCATTGTCCCTTTTGTTGATGCTGTATGGGAGTGTATACCTGTGCTTGCGGCTGTACTTGGTTAGGAAGATACACAGGTATTTGCTGTTGAATATACTGTGGTGCTTGTGGCTGTACTTGCGTAGGAAGATACACAGGTGTCTGCTGAACCTGGTTTTGTGGACATACACTTCCTCCTCCGCTTTGTTGAACTGTTGGAGGTGTCCGCCCTGCCTTCTCTGCTAGTATGGCCATATGCTTTGTCGATTTCTTGTTTTTATTAGCTTCGGCATCTTTCTCAGCTACTTGTATCTTCAAAAGTCTTAGTTTTAGTGTTTTAATTTCTTCATCATTTTCCCCCTTTGTTGCCTGGTATTTCATATCGTGGTGAATGAGATGTAGTCTCCATTCTTCAATGGGTTTAGCGTCTAATCCCACCACGTCTCCCAGGCCTGCCTGCACTGATCGGGGAAGGGCTTTAATGACAGCGTTCTTCCACAACATTACAACAGCCGGAGAAACGTCATGCCGTTCTCCAGTGCAGTCCTCCCACACTCCTTCACATCTCTTCAAGAAGGCATGCATTTCTTCCCCCGGTTCTTTGCTCAGGCTGTTGAGGGCATGTCAATTGCGTGTTGTCGGGTAGATGTGACGAATAGCAGCCCAATAATTCGACCTGATATTGTTGAATGAAGTTTCATCTGGGTCGTGCGTGCAATTGGCCTCGGAATCTACTGCTCTTGCCTCTAGTCTTCCTTCTATCCATCCAAGCAGGGCCCTCATGTCTCCCAAGCACAGGTGGTCTTGGACAGTGTACTTCTCCAGATCAGTAACCCACTTCTGACCTCCTTTCGTGAGTGGAGGTAGCTTTGACACTAATGCTTCCATGTCCCTGTGAGTCCATGATTGGTATTGAAATCCTCCTCTTCCAGCCGCTATCAATGGCATGGAGGTATGTGCACCGGTCTTGGTTCTTTTAGTTGTCTTGGTTCTTCTAGTTGTCTTGGTTCTTCTAGTTTTGGGGCATGTCCCAGGGTAATGTTGCTCGTTTTCGTCACTACTATTATTCTCAGGAGGAGATGCAAAACTGCGTTGTTGCTGTGACTGTTCATGGTATGGGGAGTGTCTACTGGTTTCAGACTGTGTACCGCTGTCGTCATATTCATCTCCCCGTCCATTGGAATAGTCAGGAGAGTAGTTTGTTCTGCGTTTTCTTTGAGTTCTTCGTTCTTCTTGTTCTCTCCTTTGTCTATCTGCCATCATGTCCTGGAATCTTACATTGTCTTGTTGCCTCTCCGCCAGAAGTAGTTGGTATTTATCTTCCTCCCTTTGTCTTTCTGCAATAATGTCATTATGGGCTTCATCTGCCTTTCGTCTCTCTTCCATTCCTCTGATGAGTTCTGCTTCAATGCTTCTGTTGAGCTCCTCTTCCATTCTTCTGTCGAGTTCCTCCATTCTTCTGTCGAGTTCTTCGTGTCTTCTGCCGAGTTCTGCTTCCATTCTTCTGCTGAGTTCTGCTTCCATTCTTCTGCCGAGTTCTGCTTCCATTCTTCTGCCGAGTTCTGCTTCCATTCTTCTGCCGAGTTCTTCCATCAGCTGGTTGACACTGGATAGGATTCTTACCTCATACGCCAATTCTTTCTCATTTGGGGCTTGAATCGAAGCTTGGTGAGAAGGGTTGTTCTCTGATATGTCTGGAGGAGACACTTCGGTCAGGCTTGGACACTGCTTTGGAGTTTGGATAAGTGGAGCCTCTTTTGTCATTTCTGCTGTGTCTTCATTTACTGGCAGATCTTCTGCGATGGATGTCAGATGGATTAACAGACATGTAACCCTAACTTTTCTTTTTTCATAGCGCTTTTAGCAGGTCCATACCAAGGGGTTTGTACGGCTTTGATCCATGCTTTTTCCTGTTGTAGGTATTCAGCATTCTCATGTTCAACTACAGCTTTTCTATGGGCTTCCGTTGGTCCAGGTTGATCATCTGCTGGAATCAATCCTCTCGTTTGCCACTGTTCCAACAGTTTCTCTATTTGGTTCCATGTCTTCTGTCTATGACTTGGACACGTTAAAGCATCTGATCTGATGTTTACTCTCACCTTAATATCTGCAGTTGTGCCAGGCACTGTGAGTGCTCTTAACTCTGGCGACATGTTTCTTAAGTACACGGATAATAGTATTAAGTTATCAAAATGAATTACTAATCCTCTGAATAGTACCCTTGTATTCTTTATAAAGATATCCTATGTCATCTGAACTTAACTTTAAAATCTGGTAATTTTTTCAATATTTTTTTTTTTTTTTTGAAAAATAAATTTAAATGTTGTAAAACTGAGATTGGAAAATCTAAAATTAGACAAATTAAATTAAAATTTTCAAATTATGCAAATTTTCTAAATCTGAACAAATAAATTAAAATGCAGTGTATGGTTTTGACTTTGTAATATGAAAATAGACCAAATAAACCGTGTACAGTGTATACTCAAGTTGAGTTCATGAAATTATGCAAATGTCACAAAATGTGTTAACCACAATACTTCAATTCAAAGAAACCACATGTAATCTTTATCTGTGTGGTGAAGAATGTATTAACTGTAATACTTATTATGTCCGCTAGGGGAGCTGTTTTATTTGTAACTCCTCTCAAATGTATCAACTAGTACTTCCGGTTCATAAACCTACTTCCTGTTTATTTCAAAATATAAAGTTCAAAGTACTTTCTTTGAAAAGCATGAAAAACAAAACAACTCAATCTACTCTCAACGTTCATCTACACCATCCCTGTGTATTTAATCAGTAGTTACCAGTTGTATCTTTACTCGAAGTATTTCACCATCTAGTAATGCTAACTGGCTAGCTTAGCAGTATAGCATTAACCGCATGTGACTGGGGGAAGGGGAACAATGGAAACACTCAACATCTGCATATAAATAACCACACTGATTGACAATACAAAACAACACAATCTTCATTTATCTTAGCTCTAAATTATATAGATGCTGACCCTAAAAGCCGATCTCATACCAATCTTGTACACAATCGTTTCGGCTTAGAAGATCACACAAAAATATACTTTTTGGCTTAAAAACTCCACACAATATACGTTATTAAACCAGACTACGCAGGTTTAACACATCAAACATATAGACTAACATGAATGGACCCAGTCCAGTGTAAAACAGATCAGGTCTGGTACCTACCCAGAGGTATTTAACACAATGTGAACCCTATCCCAGATACAATTCTGCCTCACCAGAAGGTCTTAATATGTAATATTCACATTATCAGGCGGCGCCGAAGATACAACAGAGACGAATAGAAACACTATATACAATCTCCACACCACTCGCAATCACCACGGAATTAAACAGGTAACTGTCTCACCTTTCGTTTAGGCCCAGCCAAAAACTCATTTTCTGCAGCCTAGTGTGATGCTAGTTAGCTTGCAGCATTCCCCTCTTTTCCAGCTCTATCCCGCTTCAGAGCCCACCCAGGGACGCCATGTTAGTGTATTCTATAACCCCGAAGGCAGGAGAGACTGAAAAGAGTCAAGGGAAGCTTATAAAAGTTAACAGCATTTAATTACACAAAAGATGCGGTGGTGTACAAAATGAAATGTGCGAGTGGAGGCGCTCTCCTCATCCGCCCGGTCAGTCCAGGTCACCCGGTAGCAAGAGGTCAATTCTTGGCTTGCTCTTCCTGTTGTCATCGGAGGTCTTCTCCTATTGGCCGGCGTCGTCGGGGGGCGGGTCCAATGCAATTTCTGCCTTTTTCTGTTGTTAAATTACATCATTCTGGTGTCTGTGGTTATTTAAACATTCCCTAATAAACATTATTCAGCGGTAATAAATGATTGCTAAACCCAGTGTGCTCAGTGTACAACATCACATGTCATTTCACCTTTGATTCACGGTTTGAAAATGTAGCATTTCGCCACATGCTAATGCTAAGCGGAAATGAATAATTGTCAGAATAAAAGTATTAAGTTAATAGTTAGTGAACTTCCGGTTTTTCAGAATAAAACTGATTTAAATTAAATAGTGTATTTAATTCAAATTACGCCATACCAACATTGATTTTAATTTCTAACATAAGTTGCCAAAGTGCTTTGTTCTGAACGTTCATCAGTATTATAATCAAAGAGAGAAATATGAACGTTAGTTTTTACTGAAATGATCAAATAAAGTCAACATCTCACAGTCTTTACTGAGCTGTGTGGGGTTTGTTCAACTTTTAAAAGATGTTTGAATGGTGATATACACAGAGATAGATGTTAAGGACTAACGTTTATAATAAATACATCTGTATTGATTTAAGATCTTTTCATCAATCATACGTATAGGCAGTGCTTGAATTGGAATGAAAAAGGTGCCAGTACTCTAAAATCAGCAACTTTTTCAAGTCAATTTTATATATACAGCCCACAAACAAGAATTTGGCTACTATAATGCTGGTGGGTTTGTCTCTTTACTACTGTATATTTTAGAAAGGTTCACTGTACTTAACATTTTTTATGATAGGCAGCGGATATGGCTAAAGCTCAGTAAGGTCAATATTAACTGAAAATATAGCAATCAAAGTCTAGATCTTCTGCTGAAGACACATGAAGCAGAGACCTTTCAGGTGAGAGCCCCTCTGGTGGTGTTCAACATTAATGACAAGGAAACAAAGCTCTGGTCAGAAGCATTTTTTATAAAAAGCTTTAACAAAATTAAGTATTTCTGTACATTTTGAATGCAATCTAACTTTCCAACTCAGAAAACGAAAAACGAAAAAAGTGCCAAAAGTCTTCTCACATGGCTGAGCTGCTTTGCAATATACTTCACCACTGAAGAATACAAATATGTATAAAGTAAACTATGATGCAATCTAACTTTCCAACTCAGAAAAATGATAAAGAGCATGAACAAAGAACATGTAAAAACAAATGCAAAATTTGCACAATCTAAAATGAGAAACTGTAACTGCAAGTAACAAAGTCTGAGCCATGGTAAAGAGTTACATTGAACACCAAGCTGATCAGATAACTCCCTGGTTGGTCTGAAGTCCTTCCATCTCCAGGATCTGTACAAATCGGCACATTATCAGTGTGAGAAAAAGTTTTTAGAGAGTACTTGTCCATGGACAAGTGAGTTTGGCAATTTACTTGTCCGAATACATTTTTCACTTGTCCAGAATGGACAAAAATTGGGGCCACTGGAATCTTCTTCTTCGTCATCGTATTTTACATTTTGCCACGGTTTTTACGACACCGCTAACGTAAGTGAGCGGTAAGATTTTACTGCATCACACATAGGGTTGGGTATCGTTTGGATTTGAACGATTCTGGTTCTGCTTTTCGATTCCGGTTATTTTCGGTTCTCAATTCCGGTTCTTTGAGAGGGTAAAAATAAGTCAAACTGGGAGAAAAATATATTTATGAAAAGATTAAGTCAAATCTGTATTCCTATTTACAAATCACTTCATACTGTTGAATTTCTTACGGTTATTGAATACAATTATATAAAAATAATCTCTGCATTGTTTAGTTAGTTCTAAGTGGTGCAGTTTGAGAATGTACAATTGGCCCAGTCTCCTCTGATGTTACACTGCAACCTGCCTGTGAGACAAAGTCCAACCACACATGTCCAACACATAGGACATAACCTAATAATAATAATAATAATAATGACACATTAGATGTATAGCCTATAGGCCTAGCGCTTTTCTACAACTCAAATACGCTTACACATGTCCTGCAATACCAACCCAGTCTCATGGCATTTCGTGTTCACCAACACGATTTTTAATCTATTGATTCGTGTTCACCAACACGAATTTCCCCTTTTTTTCGTGTTGCACAGCACGATTTTAAAAGCAATGTATTTCTACTGGTAATGACGCTCATGGAAGCACGGCATTCGTTTGTGTCGGCTGCCCTTAAAGGCAATGTGAGCGTCCATTCTCATTGGATAACGGAGAATTGTACACCCGGAAGTAAGTATTCCCCTTACTGTCGATTGATTTTACAGTGATATCTGCACTACTCATCGACTAAAAAACACCAGAGTATCCTTGTTAATTACACAACATTGATTGGTTTAAATTGTGTGCAATGCTTTTGTATTTTTCCCCTTCGATTCGGAGAAACAAATATTTTTTCGGAGTAAAGGATAGCAGAAGACACTATACTACCCAGAATCCCCAGCTATCGTTTAGGACTACACCATGTGCTCTTTTTGACAAAGGGTTACCGAGCCTCGAACAGCACTTGAAATGGGATGGCACCACGGCAGACTGTCCAAAACTGGATTTGGCGGGTCCACCGCGTCCCCCCCTCCCCCACCCCGTCCCCAGAACTACACATGCTGGCTATTCTGTTTCGCAACATGTTCTTTATGGCACGTCTCTACTGGGAGTTGTAGTTTTAAAAGACGTTTTCGTATTTCCCATAATAAGAAGTTACCAGTATTAAACTGTGTACATCCCTGGAGGTTTAGGGGATAGGAAACACTCACATTTAAAACATATAATTAATAAATGGGTGAAAATTGCTTGTGCCCATAATGGGCAGCATTAATATATACACACATGCCAGCTAAGGTCAGAAGAGCTTTATTTAACAGCTGGTCTTATGTTTGTGACCCCTGTTGTTAATTGATAACATTACATTGCATTCATTGATAAGCCTGAAACATGCACTTGTCAAGGTTCAGAGGCAAATTTTGCAAATATGGCAGTATAACCATCGATCAGCTTAAGAAAGATATACTTTATTGATCCCAAGTTGGAACATTTGCGTTACATCAGCATGTGTTACAGTTGTATGCAGTGGTGTTTATTTGTAAATCATTTAGTATAATCACACAAATTCTGTGTTTTATATTTAACAATTCTGTGTTCTTTATTTATTGATTGTTCAATACCTGACAAGGTCGGAGATGAAATATCTACATACATCTTATAAGAGTATAATACATATGTATAATATCAGTTAAAATAAGTGCTTCAACATAGTTAACATTGCTGGAGGTATGCACAAATATTGATAGATGTCTTGTAATGCACTATTGAGGAACCTGCGACCCAAGTTTTTTATTCAATGCATAACTACACCATAGTTGTGTAGGCCTATATGATATGTCAATAAACCTTAGAAAATCTTGAAAGGGATGTGAAAAATAGTCATTATCTACACTCTTTAATTAACTATTAGTAGAGAATAACGAGTAATGAATATACTTTATAGGGATCCTATTCATATCTAATAATAAAAATAATGAAATTCAATAACATGCTTTAACCACTAGGTGTCCCTTTATATCAGCTGTGCACCATTATGGTGTAAATACAGCCTATCTACCAATTGGATCAAATATAAAAGTCAGCCGAATTAGTGTTGATAATACAAGGAGACGTATTGTGTGAACATAAATGTAAGATGTTGTTTAATGGCTGATATATTTATGATCCACGTCACGTTTTCAGTTCCTCATGTTTGTCTAGAAGTCTTCTCATCAGGGCTCTATAAATACAGAACTACGGCAGATATGTAATATTTAATGCAGCCGAACCGTGTATTACAATGCCGTTATGTGATGACTTTCAAAGAGAAAAGCAAGCACACTCGGAATAAAGTATTATTTTTATTTTTTTTAAATGTTTTCGGTCTGTTTCCGGTATTTGTTAATGACGATGTGCTGTGAGATGTGAGACTGGAATTGCACAGGGGGAAATAACGTATCTTTAGATGCGGATTTTGTTAAACTAATATGTTTGCGCTGTGGACCAACACTATACATTGACGGGGAAGGGGGTAGCAATAAAGATAACACCATTAAACAGTTACACAACATAACATAAATAATATCGATAGCAGCGTCCCTAGCAACCACCTTGGTAACAATGAAAACTTCCTGAAGTAATCTTCGTAATAACTAGCAAACTAAAGATCATGTACATCCACTGCACACATAATCTGAAATAACAACTCATATTTCTCGCATCAAATGACATCAAAACGCATTTTAATGACCAAACTAACTTTAAAATAGGCATTTTCCACCGAGAATAAAACGAAGTTCGGCCATGTTTTTTTTTTCTGCAGGGAGAAATTTGAAGATCACCTGACGTCAAACAGAGCACATGGTGTAGTCCAAACGATAGCTGGGGATTCTGGGTAGTGTAGTGTCTTCTGCCATCCTTTACTCCGAAAAAATATTTGTTTCTCCGAATCGAAGGGGAAAAATACAAAAGCATTGCACACAATTTAAACCAATCAATGTTGTGTAATTAACAAGGATAATCTGGTGTTTTTTAGTCGATGAGTAGTGCAGATATCACTGTAAAATCAATCGACAGCAAGAGGAATACTTACTTCCGGGTGTACAATTATCCGTTATCCAATGAGAATGGACGCTCACATTGCCTTTAAGGGCAGCCGACACAAACGAATGCCGTGCTTCCATGAGCGTCATTACCAGTAGAAATACATTGCTTTTAAAATCGTGCTGTGCAACACAAAAAAAAGGGGGAAATCGTGTTGGTGAACACGAATCAATAGATTAAAAATCGTGTTGGTGAACACGAAATGCCATGAGACTGGGTTGTCAATACACATGCTGCAGCTGCCCAGCTGCTCACTGTTTGTAAAAGTAAATAAATAGTATTTTCATTTCAATAATGTACTTTCTATACCCTGCTTCATAAACAATACTGACATCCCTGTGCTCCTCTGAGTCTGGGGGTCCGGGTTTGTGAGGACAGCGCGAGGACACAGACAGGGAGGTTGCTTTACTTCATAAAGGAAATGGTGGTCAATATTAACAACATAGGAGTTAAAACGCTTAATAAACTTCATTATGTGTTAGAGAAAGAACATAAGAAAGTTTGACAAAGATGAGGCTGTTAATCGGGCAGCAGCTGTGTGTAGAGGGAGAGAGAGAGACGCTGAGCTGCACCGTGCAGCGATCAGCTGATACGGAGCATAGAGAGAGCTGCAGTCCGCGGGGCTCGGCCTCGCCTCCTGTCCTCACAACTCTTATTAATCCCGGTACCGGACAATTGTTATTTGTTCCTACTCGGAACCGTGTTTTGCTTCCCAACCCTGCCACTGTGCTACACTTCCCGCCCCGCCCCGTCTAACTGTACAGAAAGCGGCGAGATGCATTTCCTTAGGAATCGACAAGCAGAACCGAAACTAACACTTCTAAACGAACAATGGCGAACACGTACAATTTTCGAATGAGTTCTGCCTTTTGTAAACTGAATGTATCAATAATTTGTCAATAAATCAGGCCGAAAAACGTCACTTGTCCGCCGGACAAGTCAATTGAAAGATCTACTTGTCCGATATTGTAAATAACACGTCCCGGACGGTGGGACGTGTACTTTTTCGCACACTGCATTATGCCAAAAGTCTTCTCACTGGGTGAGCTGCTTTGCAATATACTTCACATTGTTAGAAAAGGCTCCAGAAGGCCTTGGGGACATCAGTATCAGGGGCTGGAGCTGGACAGGCTCTTTCATCAGCACTTCTCCTTCCCTTTGCCAGCCAGGACCTCACATACTGTTCCGGATTGAACTGTCCTAGTGATGGTCCATTACATTTAATGAAAACCAGGCTGGACAGTCGGCTGACAGAGAGAGCATTCCTTTTTGCAGTAAGGATATCGTTCATGCAGCTGAATGCCCGCTCACACTCACTAGTGGAGACAGCGATGGTTCGGACTGCTTTCAGTAGAGGCTCCATGGCAGCAGGTGTACGGGATGCCCTGGTTTCCTTGTATTCGCGAAAGCCCTGAACAGTCTCTCTTCTGTCCACTTTCAGCACTTCGCACAAACGTAGCACCTCTACGTCCCCATACTGTACGTCTAACTCCTCTTCAGGCCAACTTCCAGGATGGATAACTTTCATGTCCTGGATTAGCTGATTGTCCCGGGCCTCCCGGCCATGTAATGGGATTTCTCTTGTGCTGACATGAGAGGAGGTTGTGGAAGTCATTCTGTGTCTCAGATTCTCTACCATACTGCGGAAAAACTGACCTGCATGAATCTGTACAAGCCTGCCATTCTCACGCAGGGCAACACCCTTGAAGGACTTCTCAGCTAGAGCTGTATGAACTGTAGTCATGTGTGGGCCAGGCATGGTGACCATGGATTCAAAAACTCGTATTTCTCGAGTTAAGAGCCTATCTGCTGTAGGCAGTGTCATCTCTCTTTTTTGGAGTTGCCGAGAGAGGTCGCTGAGCTCTGTGAGCGCATCGTACATCAGTCCCAGATTGCTGACAAACGTTGCAGATGTGAGCACATCATCCAGGCCCTTGTACTTTGCTCTGTCTCTGGAATCCCTGCTCGTGTCGTTTGCAGCATTTGTGAAGTGATCATGAAGCACTCGGTAGTTTTCCCAGACTGCTCTGACGCTCCTTTCACTTGAAGCCACCCAGCGGATGGACAAAACACGCCCTATCACCAGGAGACGCTGTCCGACTGCTTGCGCACACTGCGCTAACTGCCTCTGATTTTTGGGGGAGGCATGGCACAAGGAATAGAGTTTGTCAAAAAAGATCTGGAAATGATTGAGCCCTGAGACCTCCTTGACCACATCCCCAACTGCCAGCTCTAGACGATGATTGGAGCAGTGCCACACAAACAGGCTTGGGAATTTACTACACAACTGGGTAGCAACGCCTGTTCTCTTCCCTAGCATGACTGAAGCCCCATCACATGCAAAAGAAACAAAACACTGACCTAAAAAGTCCTCGTTAAAATCTCTTCCAAGACACTCCATTAACGCCTTTGTGATGTCATCAGCCGTTGTTCCATCCAACTCGATCAGCTCCCAAAAAAACGTTTCGGGCTCAGCATCAGCTAATGCTGAGCGTAGACACACAACAAGCACCGTTTTACCACTAATAGTGGTAGATTCATCGACCAAAACACAGAGTTTTCTTTGCTTTTCTGTAATGTCTTTTGCCATTTTTTTCTTCAGCTCATGAGCTATGTGGTCGATGATTTCGCCACAGGTTTTATTGGAGTGCAAAACCCTGCCCACGTTCAGCCCATTCAGTTTCTGTACATTCAAATCAATTGGCATGTCTGTGAATGGCCGGCTATGTTTGCCAATTTTATATGCCGTTCGAAAAATTCTGATAGTGGTGTCTAATTCAGATTTATGCATAGACTGCACTTGATGTTGAATAGTTTCACATGAAGCAGATGTAAGGATGTCAGCAGCTTTTACATGGGCTTGTGATTCTTTATGTTCTTTGATTTTTTTTTCTCAGGCTAGCTTGTTGTTTGCCCTTGTCAACACCGAAATGAGACACTGCACACTCACCCCATTCAGTTGACAGTTTCAGTCCTTGTCCAGTGTGTATTCCCAAAGATTTGACATCTCTGCATATCCGACATCCTAGCTTCTTATCTTTAAGAAGGAGCCATGCATTGGTCTTGCAAAAATATTGCACCTGGTCCGTTGTCCAGCAGTCAGGTGCATCGCTTTGCCCGGTGTTGGTGGTGGCAGTTGCGCCAGCAGCAGCTAACGTTAGAGGCTCTGGAGGAGGCGGCGGAGCTAGTGCTAATGCTAATGCACTAGAACTTGGAGCAGGAGGATCAACCAAAGAAAGCTCCCCAACAGACACAATTTCCAACACAGGCACAGCATTCTCTGTATTTGAAATTTCTTCCGGCGACAACCGCTGTCTTTTTGCACTTTTATTAATCCACGCTAACATTTTAGAAATGCTAATTTGTGACGTGACTTGCTTTCCTTCTCTCGGGGGCGTGCCTGCTCTGTTCTATCACTCTACATAGCCACCCACTGGGTGGGAGTTGCACTGCATAAACACAACACACGTGCATCTAGGTATGTACATTGTAAAGCATTAAAACATGGTTTTACTAACAGTTTTCAGTATGTTGTTACTTCGGCATTATTATTATTATTATTATTATTTTGAAACGTGTATTACTATTAAATCACGGTCAAATAGGTTAATTTTGACATAGTCGTTTCCACCACAGTATTTACATGGAGAAGATAAGCCCCGCCCCCTCTCCAGCACGTTCTGTTTGAATGACAGGAGTAAACAGCTGACAGCCGCTGTGAAACTCCAGCGGTTAGAGCGATGAGAATGTCCGTTCGGCACCTCATGACGCATCTACTGAGTACCGGGCGGCTGTATATATATATATGGATGTATAATAAGAACGACGGGAGAGTGTTGAGTACTGGCACGGTGCATGAGTACCGGAGTACCGCCAGCATGCCGGTACTGAGCAAGAAGTGCCGGTACTCCATGGGTCAGAACCAGAAGTGCCGGTACTGCGTACCGGTGAGTACCGGCCCAATTCCAGCACTGCGTATTGGGATCATTTGTATTAATGTGGACCGGAGGGAGAGGGGGACGAGCAGAAGTTTCACTTTCCTTTTTATTTCAGTTCCAGCTTTGGTCCTGAAGAATCTGTTTCTCTGTTGTCCACGTTCATAAAGCATAAAGCAACAGCATCAGAGCACAGAGTCTCTAGATGAGTTCACAGGAGTCCCTCGTTCTTATTGAACATCCATGTTGTAGTCCGC
The DNA here is from genome assembly GCF_902827175.1 of Gymnodraco acuticeps. Lineage (NCBI taxonomy): Eukaryota > Metazoa > Chordata > Actinopteri > Perciformes > Bathydraconidae > Gymnodraco > Gymnodraco acuticeps. The sequence continues at coordinate 17,514 of NW_022990155.1, forward strand.
TGTATAGAGAACTGTAGTTTCCATAGTTTCCCCACAGCAGCAGACGCTCATTCAGGACGTCCGCTGTATAGAAAACTGTAGTTTAAGGATAGACTGTTCAGCCCTATCACCACACGGGGCAACCTTTATAAAGAGGGGTCAGTGTCGCTCTTGCTCCCTCTTGCTCTTTAGCACAAGGCCACTTCCGGGTTCCGCTGACGTGCTTTCTCCGCTGGCACCGGTGAGTTTGTAGTGGCTGCCGTTTGTTGTACACCTAGCATGACAATTAGCCTAAATACTAAATGTATCGCTGGTTGTAGACCCTTGCAGGGATCCTGCAGCCCATGTCTGCTGCCGCTGTAAATGAAGCTCTCCTGCTGTGTGTTTGTCTGAACTTGGCCTGATCGGTAGGTAGACCTTCTGCTAGTATCATTCTTCCTGAATGTTCTTAACCTGGTCTTGTTATCGTAACCAGTGCTGGAATTGGGCCGGTACTCACCGGTACGCAGTACCGGCACTTCTGGTTCTGACCCATGGAGTACCGGCACTTCTTGCTCAGTACCGGCATGCTGGCGGTACTCCGGTACTCATGCACCGTGCCAGTACTCAACACTCTCCCGCCGTTCTTATTATACATCCATATATATATATATATACAGCCGCCCGGTACTCAGTAGATGCGTCATGAGGTGCCGAACGGACATTCTCATCGCTCTAACCGCTGGAGTTTCACAGCGGCTGTCAGCTGTTTACTCCTGTCATTCAAACAGAACGTGCTGGAGAGGGGGCGGGGCTTATCTTCTCCATGTAAATACTGTGGTGGAAACGACTATGTCAAAATTAACCTATTTGACCGTGATTTAATAGTAATACACGTTTCAAAATAATAATAATAATAATGCCGAAGTAACAACATACTGAAAACTGTTAGTAAAACCATGTTTTAATGCTTTACAATTTACATACCTAGATGCACGTGTGTTGTGTTTATGCAGTGCAACTCCCACCCAGTGGGTGGCTATGTAGAGTGATAGAACAGAGCAGGCACGCCCCCGAGAGAAGGAAAGCAAGTCACGTCACAAATTAGCATTTCTAAAATGTTAGCGTGGATTAATAAAAGTGCAAAAAGACAGCGGTTGTCGCCGGAAGAAACTTCAAATACAGAGAATGCTGTGCCTGTGTTGGAAATTGTGTCTGATGGGGAGCTTTCTTTGGTTGATCCTCCTGCTCCAAGTTCTAGTGCATTAGCATTAGCACTAGCTCCGCCGCCTCCTCCAGAGCCTCTAACGTTAGCTGCTGCTGGCGCAACTGCCACCACCAACACCGGGCAAAGCGATGCACCTGACTGCTGGACAACGGACCAGGTGCAATATTTTTGCAAGACCAATGCATGGCTCCTTCTTAAAGATAAGAAGCTAGGATGTCGGATATGCAGAGATGTCAAATCTTTGGGAATACACACTGGACAAGGACTGAAACTGTCAACTGAATGGGGTGAGTGTGCAGTGTCTCATTTCGGTGTTGACAAGGGCAAACAACAAGCTAGCCTGAGAAAAAAAAATCAAAGAACATAAAGAATCACAAGCCCATGTAAAAGCTGCTGACATCCTTACATCTGCTTCATGTGAAACTATTCAACATCAAGTGCAGTCTATGCATAAATCTGAATTAGACACCACTATCAGAATTTTTCGAACAGCATATAAAATTGGCAAACATAGCCGGCCATTCACAGACATGCCAATTGATTTGAATGTACAGAAACTGAATGGGCTGAACGTGGGCCGGGTTTTGCACTCCAATAAAACCTGTGGCGAAATCATCGACCACATAGCTCATGAGCTGAAGAAAAAAATGGCAAAAGACATTACAGAAAAGCAAAGAAAACTCTGTGTTTTGGTCGATGAATCTACCACTATTAGTGGTAAAACGGTGCTTGTTGTGTGTCTACGCTCAGCATTAGCTGATGCTGAGCCCGAAACGTTTTTTTGGGAGCTGATCGAGTTGGATGGAACAACGGCTGATGACATCACAAAGGCGTTAATGGAGTGTCTTGGAAGAGATTTTAACGAGGACTTTTTAGGTCAGTGTTTTGTTTCTTTTGCATGTGATGGGGCTTCAGTCATGCTAGGGAAGAGAACAGGCGTTGCTACCCAGTTGTGTAGTAAATTCCCAAGCCTGTTTGTGTGGCACTGCTCCAATCATCGTCTAGAGCTGGCAGTTGGGGATGTGGTCAAGGAGGTCTCAGGGCTCAATCATTTCCAGATCTTTTTTGACAAACTCTATTCCTTGTTCCATGCCTCCCCCAAAAATCAGAGGCAGTTAGCGCAGTGTGCGCAAGCAGTCGGACAGCGTCTCCTGGTGATAGGGCGTGTTTTGTCCATCCGCTGGGTGGCTTCAAGTGAAAGGAGCGTCAGAGCAGTCTGGGAAAACTACCGAGTGCTTCATGATCACTTCACAAATGCTGCAAACGACACGAGCAGGGATTCCAGAGACAGCGCAAAGTACAAGGGCCTGGATGATGTGCTCACATCTGCAACGTTTGTCAGCAATCTGGGACTGATGTACGATGCGCTCACAGAGCTCAGCGACCTCTCTCGGCAACTCCAAAAAAGAGAGATGACACTGCCTACAGCAGATAGGCTCTTAACTCGAGAAATACGAGTTTTTGAATCCATGGTCACCATGCCTGGCCCACACATGACTACAGTTCATACAGCTCTAGCTGAGAAGTCCTTCAAGGGTGTTGCCCTGCGTGAGAATGGCAGGCTTGTACAGATTCATGCAGGTCAGTTTTTCCGCAGTATGGTAGAGAATCTGAGACACAGAATGACTTCCACAACCTCCTCTCATGTCAGCACAAGAGAAATCCCATTACATGGCCGGGAGGCCCGGGACAATCAGCTAATCCAGGACATGAAAGTTATCCATCCTGGAAGTTGGCCTGAAGAGGAGTTAGACGTACAGTATGGGGACGTAGAGGTGCTACGTTTGTGCGAAGTGCTGAAAGTGGACAGAAGAGAGACTGTTCAGGGCTTTCGCGAATACAAGGAAACCAGGGCATCCCGTACACCTGCTGCCATGGAGCCTCTACTGAAAGCAGTCCGAACCATCGCTGTCTCCACTAGTGAGTGTGAGCGGGCATTCAGCTGCATGAACGATATCCTTACTGCAAAAAGGAATGCTCTCTCTGTCAGCCGACTGTCCAGCCTGGTTTTCATTAAATGTAATGGACCATCACTAGGACAGTTCAATCCGGAACAGTATGTGAGGTCCTGGCTGGCAAAGGGAAGGAGAAGTGCTGATGAAAGAGCCTGTCCAGCTCCAGCCCCTGATACTGATGTCCCCAAGGCCTTCTGGAGCCTTTTCTAACAATGTGAAGTATATTGCAAAGCAGCTCACCCAGTGAGAAGACTTTTGGCATAATGCAGTGTGCGAAAAAGTACACGTCCCACCGTCCGGGACGTGTTATTTACAATATCGGACAAGTAGATCTTTCAATTGACTTGTCCGGCGGACAAGTGACGTTTTTCGGCCTGATTTATTGACAAATTATTGATACATTCAGTTTACAAAAGGCAGAACTCATTCGAAAATTGTACGTGTCCGCCATTGTTCGTTTAGAAGTGTTAGTTTCGGTTCTGCTTGTCGATTCCTAAGGAAATGCATCTCGCCGCTTTCTGTACAGTTAGACGGGGCGGGGCGGGAAGTGTAGCACAGTGGCAGGGTTGGGAAGCAAAACACGGTTCCGAGTAGGAACAAATAACAATTGTCCGGTACCGGGATTAATAAGAGTTGTGAGGACAGGAGGCGAGGCCGAGCCCCGCGGACTGCAGCTCTCTCTATGCTCCGTATCAGCTGATCGCTGCACGGTGCAGCTCAGCGTCTCTCTCTCTCCCTCTACACACAGCTGCTGCCCGATTAACAGCCTCATCTTTGTCAAACTTTCTTATGTTCTTTCTCTAACGCATAATGAAGGTTATTAAGCGTTTTAACTCCTATGTTGTTAATATTGACCACCATTTCCTTTATGAAGTAAAGCAACCTCCCTGTCTGTGTCCTCGCACTGTCCTCACAAACCCGGACCCCCAGACTCAGAGGAGCACAGGGATGTCAGTATTGTTTATGAAGCAGGGTATAGAAAGTACATTATTGAAATGAAAATACTATTTATTTACTTTTACAAACAGTGAGCAGCTGGGCAGCTGCAGCATGTGTATTGACAACCCAGTCTCATGGCATTTCGTGTTCACCAACACGATTTTTAATCTATTGATTCGTGTTCACCAACACGATTTTTAATCTATTGATTCGTGTTCACCAACACGATTTCCCCCTTTTTTTTGTGTTGCACAGCACGATTTTAAAAGCAATGTATTTCTACTGGTAATGACGCTCATGGAAGCACGGCATTCGTTTGTGTCGGCTGCCCTTAAAGGCAATGTGAGCGTCCATTCTCATTGGATAACGGATAATTGTACACCCGGAAGTAAGTATTCCTCTTGCTGTCGATTGATTTTACAGTGATATCTGCACTACTCATCGACTAAAAAACACCAGATTATCCTTGTTAATTACACAACATTGATTGGTTTAAATTGTGTGCAATGCTTTTGTATTTTTCCCCTTCGATTTGGAGAAACAAATATTTTTTCGGAGTAAAGGATGGCAGAAGACACTACACTACCCAGAATCCCCAGCTATCGTTTGGACTACACTATGTGCTCTGTTTGACGTCAGGTGATCTTCAAATTTCTCCCTGCAGAAAAAAAAAACATGGCCGAACTTCGTTTTATTCTCGGTGGAAAATGCCTATTTTAAAGTTAGTTTGGCCATTAAAATGCGTTTTGATGTCATTTGATGCGAGAAATATGAGTTGTTATTTCAGATTATGTGTGCAGTGGATGTACATGATCTTTAGTTTGCTAGTTATTACGAAGATTACTTCAGGAAGTTTTCATTGTTACCAAGGTGGTTGCTAGGGACGCTGCTATCGATATTATTTCTGTTATGTTGTGTAACTGTTTAATGGTGTTATCTTTATTGCTACCCCCTTCCCCGTCAATGTATAGTGTTGGTCCACAGCGCAAACATATTAGTTTAACAAAATCCGCATCTAAAGATACGTTATTTCCCCCTGTGCAATTCCAGTCTCACATCTCACAGCACATCGTCATTAACAAATACCGGAAACAGACCGAAAACATTTAAAAAAAATAAAAATAATACTTTATTCCGAGTGTGCTTGTTTTTCTCTTTGAAAGTCATCACATAACGGCATTGTAATACACGGTTCGGCTGCATTAAATATTACATATCTGCCGTAGTTCTGTATTTATAGAGCCCTGATGAGAAGACTTCTAGACAAACATGAGGAACTGAAAACGTGACGTGGATCATAAATATATCAGCCATTAAACAACATCTTACATTTATGTTCACACAATACGTCTCCTTGTATTATCAACACTAATTCGGCTGACTTTTATATTTGATCCAATTGGTAGATAGGCTGTATTTACACCATAAAGGTGCACAGCTGATATAAAGGGACACCTAGTGGTTAAAGCATGTTATTGAATTTCATTATTTTTATTATTAGATATGAATAGGATCCCTATAAAGTATATTCATTACTCGTTATTCTCTACTAATAGTTAATTAAAGAGTGTAGATAATGACTATTTTTCACATCCCTTTCAAGATTTCCTAAGGTTTATTGACATATCATATAGGCCCACACAACTATGGTGTAGTTATGCATTGAATAAAAAACTTGGGTCGCAGGTTCCTCAATAGTGCATTACAAGACATCTATCAATATTTGTGCATACCTCCAGCAATGTTAACTATGTTGAAGCACTTATTTTAACTGATATTATACATATGTATTATACTCTTATAAGATGTATGTAGATATTTCATCTCCGGCCTTGTCAGGTATTGAACAATCAATAAATAAAGAACACAGAATTGTTAAATATAAAACACAGAATTTGTGTGATTATACTAAATGATTTACAAATAAACACCACTGCATACAACTGTAACACATGCTGATGTAACGCATATGTTCCAACTTGGGATCAATAAAGTATATCTTTCTTAAGCTGATCGATGGCTATACTGCCATATTTGCAAAATTTGCCTCTGAACCTTGACAAGTGCATGTTTCAGGCTTATCAATGAATGCAATGTAATGTTATCAATTAACAACAGGGGTCACAAACATAAGACCAGCTGTTAAATAAAGCTCTTCTGACCTTAGCTGGCATGTGTGTATATATATTAATGCTGCCCATTATGGGCACAAGCAATTTTCACCCATTTATTAATTATATGTTTTAAATGTGAGTGTTTCCTATCCCCTAAACCTCCAGGGATGTACACAGTTTAATACTGGTAACTTCTTATTATGGGAAATACGAAAACGTCTTTTAAAACTACAACTCCCAGTAGAGACGTGCCATAAAGAACATGTTGCGAAACAGAATAGCCAGCATGTGTAGTTCTGGGGACGGGGTGGGGGAGGGGGGGACGCGGTGGACCCGCCAAATCCAGTTTTGGACAGTCTGCCGTGGTGCCATCCCATTTCAAGTGCTGTTCGAGGCTCGGTAACCCTTTGTCAAAAAGAGCACATGGTGTAGTCCTAAACGATAGCTGGGGATTCTGGGTAGTATAGTGTCTTCTGCTATCCTTTACTCCGAAAAAATATTTGTTTCTCCGAATCGAAGGGGAAAAATACAAAAGCATTGCACACAATTTAAACCAATCAATGTTGTGTAATTAACAAGGATAATCTGGTGTTTTTTAGTCGATGAGTAGTGCAGATATCACTGTAAAATCAATCGACAGTAAGGGGAATACTTACTTCCGGGTGTACAATTCTCCGTTATCCAATGAGAATGGACGCTCACATTGCCTTTAAGGGCAGCCGACACAAACGAATGCCGTGCTTCTATGAGCGTCATTACCAGTAGAAATACATTGCTTTTAAAATCGTGCTGTGCAACACGAAAAAAAGGGGAAATTCGTGTTGGTGAACACGAATCAATAGATTAAAAATCGTGTTGGTGAACACGAAATGCCATGAGACTGGGTTGGTATTGCAGGACATGTGTAAGCGTATTTGAGTTGTAGAAAAGCACTAGGCCTATAGGCTATACATCTAATGTGTCATTATTATTATTATTATTATTAGGTTATGTCCTATGTGTTGGACATGTGTGGTTGGACTTTGTCTCACAGGCAGGTTGTGTAACATCAGAGGAGACTGGGCCAATTGTACATTCTCAAACTGCACCACTTAGAACTAACTAAACAATGCAGAGATTATTTTTATATAATTGTATTCAATAACCGTAAGAAATTAAACAGTATGAAGTGATTTATAAATAGGAATACAGATTTGACTTAATCTTTTCATAAATATATTTTTCTCCCAGTTTGACTTATTTTTACCCTCTCAAAGAACCGGAATTGAGAACCGAAAATAACCGGAATCGAAAAGCAGAACCAGAATCGTTCAAATCCAAACGATACCCAACCCTTTGTGTGATGCAGTAAAATCTTACCGCTCACTTACGTTAGCGGTGTCGTAAAAACCGTGGCAAAATGTAAAATACGATGACGAAGAAGAAGATTCCAGTGGCCCCAATTTTTGTCCATTCTGGACAAGTGAAAAATGTATTCGGACAAGTAAATTGCCAAACTCACTTGTCCATGGACAAGTACTCTCTAAACACTTTTTCTCACACTGATAATGTGCCGATTTGTACAGATCCTGGAGATGGAAGGACTTCAGACCAACCAGGGAGTTATCTGATCAGCTTGGTGTTCAATGTAACTCTTTACCATGGCTCAGACTTTGTTACTTGCAGTTACAGTTTCTCATTTTAGATTGTGCAAATTTTGCATTTGTTTTTACATGTTCTTTGTTCATGCTCTTTATCATTTTTCTGAGTTGGAAAGTTAGATTGCATCATAGTTTACTTTATACATATTTGTATTCTTCAGTGGTGAAGTATATTGCAAAGCAGCTCAGCCATGTGAGAAGACTTTTGGCACTTTTTCGTTTTTCGTTTTCTGAGTTGGAAAGTTAGATTGCATTCAAAATGTACAGAAATACTTAATTTTGTTAAAGCTTTTTATAAAAAATGCTTCTGACCAGAGCTTTGTTTCCTTGTCATTAATGTTGAACACCACCAGAGGGGCTCTCACCTGAAAGGTCTCTGCTTCATGTGTCTTCAGCAGAAGATCTAGACTTTGATTGCTATATTTTCAGTTAATATTGACCTTACTGAGCTTTAGCCATATCCGCTGCCTATCATAAAAAATGTTAAGTACAGTGAACCTTTCTAAAATATACAGTAGTAAAGAGACAAACCCACCAGCATTATAGTAGCCAAATTCTTGTTTGTGGGCTGTATATATAAAATTGACTTGAAAAAGTTGCTGATTTTAGAGTACTGGCACCTTTTTCATTCCAATTCAAGCACTGATCGTAACATCACCTTAAACTCAATGTCTGCTAGGCTCTGCGCTGGAAGCGTGATAAAGGACTGCTGTTTTGCCTCCACGTCTGTTTTGCCTCCACGTCTGTGTTGCATCCACGACTGCTCTACTCTACGAGTGTCTTGCCTGCCTGACTGTTGCCTGGACGGATGGTCTGCCCTCACGGCTGTGTCTGTCTGCACAGCCGGCTTGCCTGCCCTACTGTGCTTCACCGCTACACTACTGCCTGGCGGGTGTTGCTCTTGGCCTACATTGTCTGTACCAGCCTCTTGGTATCACTGTGCCGTTGCTCTTCATTACAGGGCCATATTTTAAACATTGTTATCGCGGACTGTTCGATTAATCTCTGTTCATGATTAGTTATTTCATTGAGTTAAGTTTGTTTGTTTATTTAATTCAAGATTAAGTCGACTGTGAGGTTGATTTTCGTTTCTTTGGTTTAGTTTTCGACCCTGTTGCTTTAAATTTGTTTTGTTTATTTCAGTTAATATCAGTTACTTGAAATCAGTATTTTGTAGTATTCTTGACTTTTTATTGTCTTATACTTATCTTATGTGTTGGTCTGTGTATTAATTTGTGTTTACTGTTTATCCCAGTAATTGTTTATTGTTTGCCCCTCTTAGTTGCTGAGAGCCAAAGGTGTGGTGCTGGTGTCCCCGGGGGTGTCGTGCTGTGCTCCCCCCTGATTTGTGTTCCTTCGTGTGAGTGTGTAGTGATCACGGGTGCCTTAATTTACTTTGTTGGGATCCCTCTCACCCCTCGTCACCTCCATCCACTGGTAAGCCTCAGCATCCCTGAATTAAGAGTTCCGCCCCTTTATTTTCAGTGTGTATAATGATCTTATGGTGTTTTTAATGATATTTTAATGCCAGAAATAAAACATTTGATAAATTGGAACCACGTCTCCTGCCCCTCAGTATCACGAACCTGAGTGCCTTGTTTGTACTTGGAATAATTATTTCCTTGGGTGCAATTCCCAAGGTGGCGTTGTCTGGCTTTTAGTTGAATAGGATTTCCAACAAACACCCCCCACGTGCCGCCACATATAGTTTCCCCACAGCAGCAGACGCTCATTCAGGACGTCCGCTGGCGCATCAGAAACACGTGGGATAGTGAAAGTGCAGTCGATTCTCTAAAGTACTGCAGTCTCTTCTAAGTCCTTTTGAATTCTCCTATCCACTATCCCTTAACCCCGTGACCTTTCACTCAGAGGTCAAGGGATAGGAGATAGGGTTAGAACTTAGGAGCTGATTTTTGGATTATCGGAATACAACCTAGGTATAATCTAGGTATGAAACAGTACACCTGTGATGCAGTGACGGTGTGTGTCTCCTCCCCAGCGGGCAGCCCATCCCTCGCATCGAGTACACCCCGGAGGAGGTGAGGACGTGGGGGGTGGTGTTCAGAGAGCTCAGCCAGCTGTACCCCTCCCATGCCTGCAGAGAGCACCTGAAGAACCTGCCTCTGCTGGAGAAACACTGCGGATACAGACAG
>NW_022990155.1:30000-72683 GCF_902827175.1 Gymnodraco acuticeps
AACGTTGTATTATTAGTGTAGGACACTTGTGTGTACAACATCTGAAGATGTGTAGTTTTATTCATGCTTTCACATAATGTTACAGCATATTGCTATACTATTTCAGACTCAGTATTTACATTCTTACATTCAAAGAAAATCAGTAATATCTTTAAAAACTACAAGTCCTTTTATATCAGCTGTGCACCGTTATGGTGTAAATATAACCTATCTATGAATTAGATCAAATGTAAAACTCAGCCGAATTAGTGTTGATACTGCAAGGAGACGTATTGTGTGAAGAGAAATTGAAGATGTTGTTTAATTGTTGATATATTTATGATCCACGTCAAGTATTCAGTTTCGGCGGCATTTCTTCAGTTTTTCCAAAGGTCTTCTCATCAGGGCCAAGACCCCAGGAAGTGCGCCGGACTCAGATGAAAATATTCGTTGTGGCCAAACGGCGGTACTACACTTCCTTTAGGTTGTTGGGCCCGGAAACACTTTTCCCATTGACTTACATGGGGAAAGAGTGGTCTGTAACTCGTTGGATAATTTTTTTTAAATTAAATAAACTACCCAGTATGAACGCTTGTATAGCCTTTATTAAAAACATTCGTTCCTCAAGTTGTAAAAATTTGCTAATAACGTTATTCTGAGAGATATTTCCCTCTGCATTATGAACGCGCATCTAACCCACGGGACCGCGCCGCCCGGCACGTTCATGTTACGTGTTTAGCACTACATGCGTTTCTCTTTACCCATGGATGCACAATAACAACGGACCCATATCGCCTCACTGCCACGGAGCTGTAATAATGGATATATTGCACATGTTTGCTGTAATTCATCATTTGTAAAATATTATACTACATGGGCTGTATGAGTAAATGTTGTATTAAATAAAGTTAATATTACCGACGTAGATTAGCGTCCCTGTAGCTTCTTATTGCACTTGTAATATACCATTAACCTTTACATGTGGGCACAACACGTTTTGACCCAGATGAATTTTGTAAGAGAAGTTGTAGTTTTTGGAGCAGCAAACACGGAGCCGGCTCCCTGCGCGTTGTGCGAATGATTCAATAAGAGGCATCGCTGCTGGTGCTTCAGAGCAGACCTCATGATGACCATGAAGCAGCAGCTGGCGCTTTGTAATCTCATCAGCATGGCCTCCAGGTTAATGTAATCTCATTACTCTCACTAACTCAGACCCATAATGCACTGCTGTCAGATCTGCAGTCAGTTATTACACACTGCTGCAGAAAGCATCAACACAATTATGAAGTGGAGCTGGGATTTCAAAAGAAAGCACTTTGACTTTAGATCCCAGAGAACAGAGAGGAGCACGTGCTCAGGGAGTCCTGAACGCACCATCAGTGCTTCACAGAGAGGGCCGAAGTACCACATCCTACTGAGTAGAAGTACACACATCCTACTGAGTAGAAGTACACACATCCTACTGAGTAGAAGTGCACACATCCTGTACTGAGAAGTACACACATCCTGTACTGAGTAGTACACACATCCTGTACTGAGTAGAAGTACCACATCCTGTACTGAGTAGAAGTACACACATCCTACTGAGTAGAAGTACACACATCCTACTGAGTAGAAGTGCACACATCCTGTACTGAGAAGTACACACATCCTGTACTGAGTAGTACACACATCCTGTACTGAGTAGAAGTACCACATCCTGTACTGAGTAGAAGTACCACATCCTCTACTCAGTAGAGGATGTGGTACTTCTACTCAGTAGAGTCTACTGAGTAGAAGTACACACATCCTACTGAGTAGAAGTACACACATCCTGTACTGAGTAGAAGTACCACATCCTGTACTGAGTAGAAGTACCACATCCTGTACTGAGTAGAAGTACACACATCCTACTGAGTAGAAGTACACACATCCTGTACTGAGTAGAAGTACCACATCCTGTACTGAGTAGAAGTACCACATCCTGTACTGAGTAGAAGTACACACATCCTACTGAGTAGAAGTACACACATCCTGTACTGAGTAGAAGTACCAAATCCTGTACTGAGTAGAAGTACACACATCCTACTGAGTAGAAGTACACACATCCTACTGAGTAGAAGTACACACATCCTACTGAGTAGAAGTACACACATCCTACTGAGTAGAAGTACAAACATCCTACTGAGTAGAAGTACACACATCCTACTGAGTAGAAGTACACACATCCTGTACTGAGTAGAAGTACCACATCCTGTACTGAGTAGAAGTACACACATCCTGTACTGAGTAGAAGTACCACATCCTGTACTGAGTAGAAGTACCACATCCTGAGTAGAAGTACACACATCCTACTGAGTAGAAGTGCACACATCCTGTACTGAGTAGATGTGCACACATCCTGTACTGAGTAGATGTACCACATCCTGTACTGAGTAGAAGTACACACATCCTGTACTGAGTAGAAGTACCACATCCTGTACTGAGTAGAAGTACCACATCCTGTACTCAGTAGAAGTACACACACCCTACTGAGTAGAAGTACACACATCCTGTACTGAGTAGAAGTACACACATCCTGTACTGAGTAGAAGTACACACATCCTACTGAGTAGAAGTACACACATCCACAGTTTAAAGAAGCTGATTATTCTGAAGAAAAAAGCTTATAAAAACCAGGATGAGTTTGCTAGGAGAAACATACAGAGAGATATTAAAAGACAAATACAGTTAGACAAATATAGCTATAAGGAGAAGCTGGAGGCAGCTCTGGCCTCTGGTAATCCCAGAGAAGCATGGCAGGGAATTAAAAACATGACGAATGCTCCACATAAGGGCAGGGGAAAACCGTCTCCTGTCTTGATCAGTGGTGAGGGAAGGGAGACGGCAAATCATTTGAACACCTTCTTCTGCCGGTTTGAGAGTAGCAACAGTATAGAGGATGACACTGCCATTCCCCTCCATCCTTCCCCCCTCCCCTCTAGTATGACTATTGAGGAGTCAGAAGTCATCCATCTCTTCAGGAAGTGTAATATACGAAAAAGCCCTGGCCCCGATAATATTGAAGGAGCTGTTTTAAAACACTGTGCAGAACAACTTGCACCTGTATTTACAGACATTTTTAGGTCCTCCCTTAATCTGCAAAAAGTCCCTTCTCTTTGGAAAACATCCACAATTATTCCAGTGCCTAAAATCCCCAGGGCCAGTGAGCCCAATGACTTTCGGCCTATAGCACTCACCTCACTGGTAATGAAATGTTTTGAGCGTTTAGTTAAGAGGCATCTAATCTCACAAACGCAGCACCTCTTAGATCCCATGCAGTTTGCATATCAGGCTTAGAGGGGTGGAAGATGCTATCGCAACTCTCTTGCATCTTCTGCACACTCACCTCGAGACGCCAAAAGCCCATGTAAAGATTCTATTTGCTGACTTCTCATCAGCTTTTAACACCATTAAGCCAAGTATTTTAGCAAATATTTTAACTGAAGAATTCTCACTTGAACCTGGTCTGATCTCCTGGAGCGTTGACTTTCTCAGCTGTAGAACTCAGCAGGTCAAAATAGGCATGGCACTTTCTGACACAATAACTACCTGGATAGGCTCACCCCAGGGATGTGTCTTATCCTCTCTTTTGTTTATTTTATACACCAACTCCTGCATCAGCACTTTTCCCAATAGGCACTTTATTAAGTATGCAGAAGATACGGCCCTGGTCAGCCTCCTCTTTGATGAGGAAGAGGAGCATGGGCCTGTCCTTGACTTCTTTATTAACTGGTGTGAGAAGTCAAACCTGCTTCTAAACACCTCAAAAACAAAGGAGATGGAAATTGATTTTAGAATAGCACAATCGCCCAACCCTACTCTTTTATTAAATAGTGAGCCCATTCAATGTGTCACTGAGTACAAGTATCTTGGTGTCGTGCTTGACCACAAGCTCAGATGGGATGTTTGGGCTGAGAAAATAAATGCTAAGTCTCAACAAAGAATGTTTTTTTTACGTAAATTATTGTCTTTTAATGTCGGCAACAGAATGGTGAAGATGTTTTATCATGCTTTTATCGAAAGTGTGCTCTCATTCGGCATTATATTCTGGTTCGGCAACGCAACTGAGGCACAGAAAAAGTCAGTCAGGAGGGCCATAACATTGTCCAGTAAATTGACAGGAATCTCATTGGCTAATATAGAATGCTTATATAAGGACAGAGTTTTAAAACTGGCACACAATATTGTGAGTGACCTGAGGCACCCTCTTGCCTCTTACTTTGAATTGTTGCCATCCGGGCGGAGATATCGTGCCCCTTATTTCAAAAAGAACAGATCTAGGCTGTCTTTCGTCCCACAAGCCATCAAACTCCTGAACAAATCAATCAATCAATCAATGTTTATTTATATAGCCCAATATCACAAATGTTACATTTGTCTCAGTGGACTTTACAGTTTGTACAAAATATCAGTATGACAATACGACACCCTCTGTCCTTAGACCCTCACATCGTACAAGGAAAAACTTCCGGAGAAAACCCACAGTTTAAAGGGAAAAATGGGAGAAACCTCAGGGAGAGCAACAGAGGAGGGATCCCTCTCCCAGGACGGACAGACGTGCAATAGATGCCGTGTGTAAATTGAAAAGATAATACATTTGCAACATAGGTAGTCCAAATGTTTGGAAATGCATGTGTGTATAATAGGAAGATGAATCCATGAGGATATCCATCCAGGACCTATGATCCAGGACCACAGCCACGACTCAAGATCCAGGGCTCGCGATCCAGGACACAGGACCGCAGGATCATCCATGACACCGGATCCCGGCGTATATAGACACCAAAAAGAAAGACATTTGGGGAAGCTGGGTTAATGGGAACATGAGAGTACACAGGTATAGACAGAGAGAAGGAAGAAGTAAGATGTCCCCCGACAAACTAAGCCTATATCAGCAAAACTAGGGGCTGGATCTAATCAGCCCTAACTATAAGCTTTATCAAAAAGGAAGGTCTTAAGCGCACTCTTAAAAACGGATAGGGTGTCTGCCGCCCGAACACAAACTGGAAGCTGATTCCACAAATGTGGAGCTTGATAAGAAAAGGCTCTGGCTCCCATTGTACTTTTAGAGACTCTAGGAACAACCAACAACCCTGCATTCTTGGAACGCAATGCCCTAGTAGGACAGTAGGGTATAATGATGGCTAGGACGCACTGTTTACCCAGCTGGTCTGGCCCTGTCCCCCCTATTTCGCAAATGAGGGCCTATAGGCCCCTTGTCATGTCTGCCGATATCTGGTTTTCTTATGTCTGTTTGTTTTTATCTGTGTCTATGTTGTTGTCAGTGATGTATTGTCTTAACTTTTTGAAATGCCTCTGTGATGTGCTGCAACCCATTTTCCCCTTTGGGACTAATAAACGAATACTACTACTACTACATCCTACTGAGTAGAAGTACACACATCCTGTACTGAGTAGAAGTACACACATCCTGTACTGAGTAGAAGTACACACATCCTGTACTGAGTAGAAGTACCACATCCTGTACTGAGTAGAAGTACCACATCCTGTACTGAGTAGAAGTACAAACATCCTGTACTGAGTAGAAGTGCACACATCCTGTACTGAGTAGAAGTACACACATCCTACTGAGTAGAAGTACCACATCCTGTACTGAGTAGAAGTACAAACATCCTGTACTGAGTAGAAGTGCACACATCCTGTACTGAGTAGAAGTGCACACATCCTGTACTGAGTAGAAGTGCACACATCCTGTACTGAGTAGAAGTACACACATCCTACTGAGTAGAAGTACCACATCCTGTACTCCAAACATTCTCTTGCACTATTTCATCTGTTTTATTAGTTCTATGTGTATATATATATTCATGTTGCTCTGTTGGAGGAGCCTTCAGTGTCTCATCTCCATGTCTCCTCTGTAGCTGCTGAGCTCATGGTGAGAGAGACCTGGATCTTGAAGTGATCTGACCTCTGTCTCCCCCTGCTGGCTGCTCTCTGTCACTGCGTCACACAGCAGAGAACAACGCTGGGTTTTTAGGAATAAGAAACAAAAACATGATAACAAGAACCACAGAAGAACCACAGGAGAACCACAGGAGAACCACAGGAGAACCACAGGAGAACCACAGGAGAACCACATGACAGAACAACCACAGGAGAACCACAGGATACTCTACAGAACCACAGGAGAACCACATGAGAACCACAGGACAGAACAACCACAGGAGAACCACAGGATACTCTACAGAACCACAGGAGAACCACAGGATACTCTACAGAACCACAGGAGAACCACAGGATACTCTACAGAACCACAGGATACTCTACAGAACCACAGGAGAACCACAGGATCAGGCGCGGATCTAGAAAAATATTCAAGGGGTGGCAGGAGGTTTTGAGGGGTGGCATCCCCTGGCAGTAGTATATGCTGATTTAATCGCATATCAATCGATGTTAACTTGGAAAGCCACAATATTGATAATTGAACTCAATAACATCAGGTGCCATTATTGTGGCACATCAGTAAAGCCTTACATATAAAGATATAAGGTGGCAGACTTCATTTAATGAATGTTAACTGAATGAGTTTGTCTCACTCTTAGACCAGCAGGGGAACCACATCTATGCAGACTGCTGCAATAAGTACATTAATGAACTGTCTCATCGATGTTTGTCTGAATGAATATGATAATAGTAACAATCATATTATTCCTATCAGCTGCCAATCACTGTTATGATTCACATATTCAGTTAATATTCAATAATCTATATTTTTTGGAGAGTTAATGATGAATGTTCCTCAAGATGCTTGCTCACCCTCCTTCACATTTGAAAGACAAATTATATCATATATCAAGATCCAAAGGAACCGTTCAGCGCCCCACGACTTCACTGCAAACAGTTACAACGTTGACTTCACATCAGAGAGAACACACATTAGAGAAGTGACTAACTGCATCAGTTAGGGTTAAACGTGTGTTCAGCTCAAACATAAACATCGCTGCAGCTATGATCCAGTAGAGAGTCCTGGCCTGCTGGCCGAGCTCAATCAAAGTGGTTACTTTCTGTCGGCTGGGCAGTGAAGTTTTACACACCGTCTGATTTGACTTCCTCAGGACTTGAAACTGTTTGTGGGGGCAGACCCCCTCAAAGAAAGACATATTATACACACGTAAGGGCATCTTAACAGTTTGTTATTCTCATCGACTCATCCGTGAGCAGAGCATCGAGCTGCCTATAACAGCTGAGTGTGGCGATTACCATCTCGATCAGAAACACGCCTCACAAACTGATTAAGATCTAAAGCTATGGTGCGTTTTGATTCCATGCTGAGTGCAGCCGCACTGAGAGGCTCTTCTCTGTCATCGCAGACCGCTATCAGTGACGGCTCCAGAGTGTTTCTGTTGGGTCATCTGTGGTAGGGCTAACCCATACAGCGGGGGGCTCAAGTCAGTGTTTGCAATGTAATCACATACACGCTCCCCTGACAGTGAAACGCCACGCGGGAGGTTTAGATTATTTCCCGTCTCAATCCAGATGGAACTGAATGAAATAAAAAGGCACATTTGTCTTGTATGAAATAAAAAGGGCGACCTGGAGCCAATCCTGCAACTTCCCCACAGGTGAAAGAGCTGACATGCTGAAAACCCAACCTCTGCAGGGGGGTCTGGGGGGATTCTCCCCCAGGAGATCTTTTGAAATACTAACATAAAATACACATTCTGGTACTCTCTTGAGAAGAGAAATAAATACATCTATTACTACACGACATATTTAAAAAAATGAATGCCATTTTAGTTTGTTGTTACTTTGTTCTGAAAGCTGAACCTGCTGCTCCTCACAGAGAGAAGAGGAGAGGAGAGAGGAGAGAGAGAGAGAGGAGAGAGGAGAGAGGAGAGAGGAGAGGCTGTGAATTACACTGAACAAAAATATAAATGCAACACTTTTGTTTTTGCTCCCATTCTTCATGAGATGAACTCAAAGATCTAAAACATTTTCTATAAACACAAAATAACCATTTCTCTCAAATATTGTTCACAAATCTGAAAAAGTCTGTGATAGTGAGCACTTCTCCTTTGCCGAGATAATCCATCCCACCTCACAGGTGTGGCATATCAAGATGCTGATTAGACAGCATGATTATTGCACAGGTGTGCCTTAGGCTGGCCACAATAAAAGGCCACTCTGAAACGTGCAGTTTTGCTTTATTGGGGGGGTCTGGGGGGGGTCCGAAAACCAGTCAGTATCTGGTGTGACCACCATTTGCCTCACGCAGTGCAACACATCTCCTTGGCATAGAGTTGATCAGGTTGATGATTGTGGCCTGTGATTGGTCCACTCCTCTTCAATGGCTGAGCCAAGTTGCTGGATATTGGCAGGAACTGGACCACGCTGTCGTATACGCCGATCCAGAGCATCCCAAACATGCTCAATGGGTGACATGTCCGGTAAGTATGCTGGCCATGCAAGAACTGGGATGTTTTCAGCCTCCAGGAATTGTGTACAGATCCTTGCAACATGGGGCCGTGCATTATCATGCTGCAACATGAGGTGATGGTCATGGATGAATGGCACAATAATGGGCCTCAGGATCTCGTCACGGTATCTCTGTGCATTCACAATGCCATCAATAAAATGCACCTGTGTTCGTCGTCCATAACATACGCCTGCCCATACCATAACCCCACCACCACCATGGGCCACTCGATTCACAACATTGACATCAGAAAACCGCTCACCCACACGACGCCATACACGCTGTCTGCCATCTGCCCTGAACAGTAAAAACCGGGATTCATCCGTGAAGAGAACACCTCTCCAACGTGCCAGACGCCATCCAATGTGAGCATTTGCCCACTCAAGTCGGTTACGACGACGAACCGGAGTCAGGTGGAGACCCCGATGAGGACGACGAGCATGCAGATGAGCTTCCCTGAGACGGTTTCTGACAGCAGAAATTATTTGGTTATTTTTTTTTTTAAAGAAATGAAGGAAAGCTAAGGCAGATTTCTTTTTAACTATAATAGACAAGGCAGGAGGTAATTCGAAACTGATCTGGAACCAGTTAAAAACATGAACTGGTCATCAACATAGGGAAAGAAAACAGTTTGAACTTAAAGTAAATGGGAAACTTATAAACACTCCAGGCGATGAAGCTGAAGTTTTAAATCACTATGTTATTGATTCTGTTGCTAACATTGCACAGTGTTTTTCTCCTGACTGCACAAGTCATTGTCAAATTGATACAATGGAGCCAGCTTTCAGCTTAAGAAGCACAACTGAAGCAGAAGTTAAAAGAGTAATTAAATCCCTTAAACCATCTAAAGCAAAGGATATATTTGGTATGGATGCAGTTATGCTCAAAGACAACTCTTTCTCATCCTATTGCCAATATCATCAACCTCTCTTTCTGTCAAGGAATGTTTCCACATGTCTGGAAGCCGGCTGTAGTTATCCCAATCTTTAAAGGTGGAGACCCAATGTCTACCAATAACTACAGGCCAATTAGTATCCTTCCTACAGTATCAAAACTTGTAGCTGAACAAATTATGAACCATCTGAATAACAGTGCTTTTTCTCTGCATCCAATGCAATTTGGCTTTAGGGCCAAATACTCTACAGAAACAGCCAACTGTTTCTTCACAGAACAAATACAATCCCAAATGGATAAAGGTGGTTTTGTAGGAGCAGTGTTTCTCGACTTAAAGAAGGCCTTTGACACTGTTAATCACAACAAACTCATATCTAAGCTATCCAGCATTAACTTCTCCACACTAACACTTACATGGATAGAATCATATTTGTTCAACCGTTCTCAGTATGTCAGAGTACAGAATAATCAATCATCTAACCTCCAGCTGTCCACAGGTGTCCCACAAGGGTCAATTCTGGGTCCATTGTTATTTTCATTGTATATAAACGACTTACCATCGATATGTCCTGACACAAACATCCAAATGTATGCTGATGATACTGTAATTTATGTTCACGGAGGCAGTCTGACACAAGTGGCTAATGAACTGACGATGGTTCATGTAACAGCTTGGTTGGAGCAATGCTGTCTGCAACTAAATGTCAGTAAAACTGTATGTATGTTCTTCACCAAAACCAAGTCCTCCTGCGTTGAGCCAGATGTGTTTGTGTCCGGGGAGAGGCTACAGGTGGTCTCACAGTACAAATACCTGGGGGTCTTCATTGATTGAAGACTCAATTTTAAGGCTCAGGTGAAAAAGGTTTGCAACAAGGTCAAATTCAGTCTGTTCAATTTGAGGTTTACCAGGAACTGCATGTCAACAGAGGCGGCTCTGATGTACATGCACTCTATGGTTCTATCTCATATCACCTACTGCTTAACAACCTGGTCACATGCCGTGCAACCACTCTTAAACCCCTGGAATCATTATACAAACAAACACTTAAAATAGTAGATAAAAATTCAGTTTATTCTCATCATTGCCCAATACTCACAAAATATAACTTGTTGAGCTGGGAAAATGTAATGAGATATGCAAATGCTTGCCTCATGTACAAAATAATACACGGCCTTACCTCACCTCCGCTCAGACATGTGATCACCATACGCACACCTGTAACAGGTCAACAAGAGCTGCAACAAGAGGAGACAACTCTGTCAACACTGACACAATCTATACATTACAACGCTCTGTTTGAACATATGCCTTGACCTGTATCTGTCTGCTTTGTGAATATGTATTTTAGTTTAGTTTTTATGTTTTTATATATGCTTTTATCATAAAATAAGTATCTCTGTTGAATGTTGTTTTACTGATTGTATTTACCTGTTATTTGAAGTGAATTTTAGTTTTTAGGATGACTTTTAACATCTGTCCAGGCTGTAAGACTACAGACGAAAAATAGCCTGTTGGCTAACTCTGGCGCATTTACAGAAATGTCAATCAATGTGAACTGTCCCTGTCAAATAAATATATAAATAAATAATATAAATAAATAAATAAAGCGATTGTTTCAGCAGCTGTCCGAGTGGCTGGTCTCAGACGATCTTGGAGGTGAACATGCTGGATGTGGAGGTCCTGGGCTGGTGTGGTTACACGTGGTCTGCGGTTGTGAGGCCGGTTGGATGTACTGCCAAATTCTCTGAAACGCCTTTGGTAGAGAAATGAACATTCAATTCACGGGCAACAGCTCTGGTGGACATTCCTGCTGTCAGCATGCCAATTGCACGCTCCCTCAAAACTTGCCACATCTGTGGCATTGTGCTGTGTGATAAAACTGAACATTTCAGAGTGGCCTTTTATTGTGGCCAGCCTAAGGCACACCTGTGCAATAATCATGCTGTCTAATCAGCATCTTGATATGCCACACCTGTGAGGTGGGATGGATTATCTCGGCAAAGGAGAAGTGCTCACTATCACACATTCTTTCAGATTTGTGAACAATATTTGAGAGAAATGGTTATTTTGTGTTTATAGAAAATGTTTTAGATCTTTGAGTTCATCCCATGAAAAATGGTTATTTTGTGTTTATAGAAAATGTTTTAGATCTTTGAGTTCATCCCATGAGAAATGGTTATTTTGTGTGTATAGAAAATGTTTTAGATCTTTGAGTTCATCCCATGAGAAATGGGAGCAAAAACAAAAGTGTTGCATTTATATTTTTGTTCAGTGTACTTTACATTGTGGATAAGGGTGGATAGCCCCCATTGTTCTGTGTGTCCAAATGAAAGACAGCACACACACCTATCAATCATCAAACCGTGGGGTCTTATTTCATTACGTGTTGATTTCCATCAACACGTAATGTTGTATCGATGTATATAGAGATGGACTACAGCAAAAGTATTCTCCATCGGGACTTCCTGCAACAACACCACGCCGTTATCTCGTGATTCTGATTGGCCAGAAGACATTATCAAAGATGTTCTATTGAGAAGACGATCACTACGTGACAAAAGTTTTCAAAACCGTTTCTGGTCTTCGGTATTTCCAGACAAGTGGCTGAAATCAATCTGACTAACTGCTGTCTGTGCAATTTACTCCGCGCGAGTTGGCGGACTTTATTTTGCTTACTTTAACATGATTGTTCAAGGTGGGGCTAAGCCATTTCTTGGTATGGCTGTAGCCTACCCCAGCCAGACCCTGGCGCGGCAGCTGACCGCAAATACCTCATTCCTTCCGTCTACTTGGATCCAAAATGCTTCTCGTTTTGCGCTGTCCCCCGTTCAAATGAAATCGCCGCCAATCATATTTCCACGCTCATGCCAGGGGCGGGGGAGGGGTTACAAGGCTCGCGTCTTGTGCTGCATTCACTTGCACTTGGTTGCTCTCCCTGAGGTTTATCCCATTTTTCCCTTTAAACTGTGGGTTTTCTCCGGAAGTTTTTCCTTGTACGATGTGAGGGTCTAAGCACAGAGGGTGTCGTATTGTCATACTGATATTCTGTACACACTGTGAAGACCACTGAGACAAATGTAACTTTGTGATATTGGGCTATATAAATAAACATTGATTGATTGATTGATTGATTGATTGATTGATTGATAGACTCGGACATTAGAGATTTTCTCTCATAAATGTCCGATGAGCCACAACTTTTCTTTCAAAACAAAGCTGCCAACTGGGGTGGCAAGGCATTTTTCTGAGGTAGCAGTTGCCACCCCGTGCCACCCCATAGAACCGCCACTGCACAGGATACTCTACAGAACAACCACAGGATACTCTACAGAATCACGGGAGAACCACAGGATACTCTACAGAACAACCACAGGATACTCTACAGAATCACGGGAGAACCACAGGATACTCTACAGAACAACCACAGGATACTCTACAGAACCACGGGAGAACCACAGGATACTCTACAGAACAACCACAGGATACTCTACAGAACCACGGGAGAACCACAGGATACTCTACAGAACAACCACAGGATACTCTACAGAACCACAGGAGAATCACAGGAGAACCACAGGAGAATCACAGGAGAACCACAGGAGAACCACAGGATACTCTACAGAACCACAGGAGAATCACAGTAGAATCACAGGAGAATCACAGGAGAATCACAGGAGAACCACAGGAGAATCACAGGAGAACCACAGGAGAATCACAGGAGAACCACAGGAGAACCACAGGATACTCTACAGAACCACAGGAGAATCACAGTAGAATCACAGGAGAATCACAGGAGAATCACAGGAGAATCACAGGAGAATCACAGTAGAATCACAGGAGAACCACAGGAGAATCACAGGACAATCACAGGAGAATCACAGGAGAACCACAGGAGAACCACAGGATACTCTACAGAACCATAGGATACTCTACAGAACCACAGGAGAATCACAGTAGAATCACAGGAGAATCACAGGAGAACCACAGGATACTCTACAGAACCATAGGATACTCTACAGAACCACAGGAGAATCACAGGAGAATCACAGGAGAATCACAGGAGAACCACAGGAGAATCACAGGAGAATCACAGGAGAACCACAGGATACTCTACAGAACCATAGGATACTCTACAGAACCACAGGAGAATCACAGGAGAATCACAGGAGAACCACAGGAGAACCACAGGATACTCTACAGAACCACAGGAGAACCACAGGAGAATCACAGTAGAATCACAGGAGAATCACAGGAGAACCACAGGAGAACCACAGGATACTCTACAGAACCATAGGATACTCTACAGAACCACAGGAGAATCACAGGAGAATCACAGGAGAATCACAGGATACTCTACAGAACCACAGGAGAATCACAGGAGAACCACAGGAGAATCACAGGATACTCTACAGAACCACAGGAGAATCACAGGAGAACCACAGGAGAATCACAGGACAATCACAGGAGAATCACAGGAGAACCACAGGAGAATCACAGGAGAACCACAGGATACTCTACAGAACCACAGGAGAACCACAGGAGAATCACAGTAGAATCACAGGAGAATCACAGGAGAACCACAGGAGAACCACAGGATACTCTACAGAACCATAGGATACTCTACAGAACCACAGGAGAATCACAGGAGAATCACAGGAGAATCACAGGATACTCTACAGAACCACAGGAGAATCACAGGAGAACCACAGGAGAATCACAGGACAATCACAGGAGAATCACAGTAGAATCACAGGAGAATCACAGGAGAACCACAGGAGAATCACAGTAGAACCACAGGAGAACCACAGGATACTCTACAGAACCACAGGAGAACCACAGGAGAATCACAGGAAAACCACAGGATACTCTACAGAACCACAGGAGAACCACAGGAGAATCACAGTAGAACCACAGGAGAATCACAGTAGAACCACAGGAGAACCACAGGATACTCTACAGAACCACAGGAGAACCACAGGAGAATCACAGTAGAATCACAGGAGAATCACAGGAGAACCACAGGAGAATCACAGGAGAATCACAGGAGAATCACAGGAGAACCACAGGATACTCTACAGAACCACAGGAGAACCACAGGAGAATCACAGTAGAATCACAGGAGAATCACAGGAGAACCACAGGAGAACCACAGGAGAATCACAGGAGAATCACAGGAGAATCACAGGAGAATCACAGGAGAACCACAGGAGAACCACAGGATACTCTACAGAACCATAGGATACTCTACAGAACCACAGGAGAATCACAGGAGAATCACAGGAGAACCACAGGAGAATCACAGGAGAATCACAGGAGAACCACAGGATACTCTACAGAACCACAGGAGAACCACAGGATACTCTACAGAACCATAGGATACTCTACAGAACCACAGGAGAACCACAGGAGAATCACAGGAGAACCACAGGAGAATCACAGGAGAACCACAGGATACTCTACAGAACAACCACAGGAGAACCACAGGATACTCTACAGAACCACAGGAGAACCACAGGAGAATCACAGGAGAACCACAGGAGAATCACAGGAGAACCACAGGATACTCTACAGAACAACCACAGGAGAACCACAGGATACTCTACAGAACCACAGGAGAACCACAGGAGAACCACAGGATACTCTACAGAACAACCACAGGAGAACCACAGGAGAACCACAGGATACTCTACAGAACCACAGGAGAACCACAGGATACTCTACAGAAAAACCACAGGAGAACCACAGGAGAACCACAGGATACTCTAGAGAACCACAGGAGAATCACAGGAGAACCACAGGATACTCTAGAGAACCACAGGAGAACCACAGGAGAACCACAGGAGAACCACAGGATACTCTACAGAACCACAGGAGAACCACAGGATACTCTACAGAACAACCACAGGAGAACCACAGGATACTCTGGAGAACCACAGGAGAACCACAGGAGAACCACAGGAGAACCACAGGAGAACCACAGGAGAACCACGGGGGGACCACAGGAGAACCACAGGAGATAGCATGAATAATAATCACACATCAGTCATATCTTTTATGAATAGTCATGTATTAAATAGTGATGCAAAGGTAGTCCCAAAGTCTGAATCATCTTCTGACACACACTTCTGGAAGTACTCAGTGGTGAAGGAAGAAGCTCACTCACTCACTGTTATCATAACTAAAGGAATACCTCCACGCCCCCCCCCATGTGAGCATCCTCAGCTCAGCCTGTTATCATAACTAAAGGAATACCTCCACCCACCCCCCCATGTGAGCATCCTCAGCTCAGCCTGTTATCATAACTAAAGGAATACCTCCACCCCCCCCCCATGTGAGCATCCTCAGCTCAGCCTGTTATCATAACTAAAGGAATACCTCCACCCCCCCCCATGTGAGCATCCTCAGCTCAGCCTGTTATCATAACTAAAGGAATACCTCCACCCCCCCCTCCCCATGTGAGCATCCTCAGCTCAGCCTGTTATCATAACTAAAGGAACCTCCACCCCCCCTCCCCATGTGAGCATCCTCAGCTCAGCCTGTTATCTATACTAACCTCCACCCCCCCCCCCCATGTGAGCATCCTCAGCTCAGCCTGTTATCATAACTAAAGGAATACCTCCACGCCCCCCCCCATGTGAGCATCCTCAGCTCAGCCTGTTATCATAACTAAAGGAATACCTCCACCCCCCCCCCCCCCCATGTGAGCATCCTCAGCTCAGCCTGTTATCATAACTAAAGGAATACCTCCACCCACACATGCAGTAAACCAGTTCAACAACAAGTCACACAATGCTGTCTGGCTAATGCTAACAGGCTAATTAGCATCCTAAAGGGTTAAGTGTCCCAACACATCTCAGAGAGAGAAGTGTTTCTGCAGAACCAGAGAAGAGTTAGATGTGTTTGTGTAACTAATCAACTGATAAGATCACATACTGCTATCAGGGATCTTCATGTGTTCAGTTGTGGTCTTACTTCA
Organism: Gymnodraco acuticeps; assembly: GCF_902827175.1. NCBI lineage: Eukaryota > Metazoa > Chordata > Actinopteri > Perciformes > Bathydraconidae > Gymnodraco > Gymnodraco acuticeps. The sequence goes on from NW_022990155.1 coordinate 46,309, forward strand.
ACATCTCAGCAGAGGACACATTGAGAAGTTAGTGAACAGTCAAAGACATGATGTATGTCCTGTTCACCCTGAGCCTGTGTTTAGGGTCTCAGGCTCAGAACAAAGGACCTATCTTCACTTCTCAAAGGAAGTGAATAATCTTTCTGATCAAAGCATGAATGCATCTGAGTCAGAATCAATGTAGGGGAGAGTGGGGTAAGTTGAGCCATTGTGTAGTTATGCTGTCCTCTAAGCAAGGAGACATGACACACAGTCAAAATGAAAACACACACCTATAGTTCAGGATGTCTCCTATCAATGGCGAGGATAATAATTCATATTTGATCAAGGGCAGTGAAAATATTACTTCTAAAAAAAAGTGTTGGCTCAACTGGCCCCGGGTTAGGGGTCATTTGATCCAGGTTAGGGGTCAGTTGATCCAGGTCAGGGGTCAGTTGATCCAGGTCAGGGGGTCAGTTGATCCAGGTCAGGGGGTCAGTTGAACCAGGTCAGGGGGTCAGTTGATCCAGGTCAGGGGGTCAGTTGATCCAGGTCAGGGGTCAGTTGATCCAGGTCAGGGGGTCAGTTGAACCAGGTCAGGGGGTCAGTTGATCCAGGTCAGGGGTCAGTTGAACCAGGTCAGGGGGTAAGTTGATCCAGGTCAGGGGGTCAGTTGATCCAGGTCAGGGGGTCAGTTGATCCAGGTCAGGGGTCAGTTGATCCAGGTAAGGGGGTCAGTTGATCCAGGTCAGGGGGTAAGTTGAACCAGGTCAGGGGGTCAGTTGATCCAGGTCAGGGGGTCAGTTGATCCAGGTCAGGGGTCAGTTGATCCAGGTAAGGGGGTCAGTTGAACCAGGTCAGGGGGTCAGTTGATCCAGGTCAGGGGTCAGTTGATCCAGGTCAGGGGGTCAGTTGATCCAGGTCAGGGGGTCAGTTGATCCAGGTCAGGGGGTCAGTTGATCCAGGTTAGGGGTCAGTTGATCCAGGTCAGGGGGTCAGTTGATCTAGGTCAGGGGGTCAGTTGATCCAGGTCAAGGGGTCAGTTGATCCAGGTCAGGGGGTCAGTTGATCCAGTTCAGGGGGTCAGTTGATCCAGGTCAGGGGTCAGTTGATCCAGGTCAGGGGGTCAGTTGAACCAGGTCAGGGGGTCAGTTGATCCAGGTCAGGGGTCAGTTGAACCAGGTCAGGGGGTCAGTTGATCCAGGTCAGGGGGTCAGTTGATCCAGGTCAGGGGTCAGTTGATCCAGGTCAGGGGGTCAGTTGAACCAGGTCAGGGGGTCAGTTGATCCAGGTCAGGGTCAGTTGAACCAGGTCAGGGGGTCAGTTGATCCAGGTCAGGGGTCAGTTGAACCAGGTCAGGGGGTCAGTTGATCCAGGTCAGGGGTCAGTTGATCCACGGTTCAAACCTGGGCATACCTACAACACATCTTAAAGGTAACTATAAACTATAAATAACAAATCAAATACAAGTTTAGTTTTTCAAATATTTAGAATATAAATTTCGATTGAATTGATTGATTGATTTTTAACATGTTAAAAGGAAAAGTAATTATACAAATGGTGATACCACATCTTACCGATCAAACACCGGGTACATCCAACTTGAAATGTAGCCTTCAATGAGCTCTTATTACCAACTTGGCTCTCATTCATTTCTCCATTGAAAAACTGGCTCGACTTACCCCGAGGCCCGTGGTTCACTTCGCCCCACAGCCACCATTTTAGAACAAATAGCCTAGCATTAGAATTCAGAGTCATCTTTAGCTTAACGACTCACATGGTGTAAGACGCTGCCAACACATCAACATATACTATATATGTCTTTAAACATGGATACTTTTGTTTTGACATGACAGCCAATATAGCTGACATCTAAGGAGCTAGTGGTTGACTTCAGGAAGCGGAGTACCGCCCCAAGCCCAATTGCCATCGTGGGCATGGATGTGGACATTGTGGACAGCTACAAGGTCCTGGGTGTCCACATAGACAATACACTGGACTGGAGTAAAAACACTGAGGCCCTATATGAGAAAGGCCTGAGTCGCCTGTATTTCCTCAGGAGACTCAGGTCCTTCAACGTCTGCAGCACTTTGTTGCAGACGTGTTATGACTCGGTGGTCTCCAGTGTGATCTTCTTTGCTGTAGTGTGTTGAAGACAGACTCAACCAGCTCATCAGGAGAGCTCTGTCCTGGGAGTGGACCAGGAGTCGTTGGCAGTGGTGTCGGAGGGGAGAATGCTGAGGACACTTCTCAGCATTCTGGACAACGGGTCTCACCCCCTGCCGGAGCACTTTCAGCCACAGACTGAGACCACCGAAGACCACCACACAGCGCCTCCCAGTGGCCATCAAACTCTTTAACTCTTCACCCCTAAGTGAAGCGCACGGAGAACTTCCACACCAACACTATGCAATACACTCGCTGCTATATATAACTATATAACTATGTGCGATATTAGTATTATTAGTATTATTAGTATTATTATGTGCAATTACGTAACTGCCACTACGTTTTATTTTTTGCACCACTAACTACTAACTACTAACTACTAACTAGGGTTGGGAACCGAAACTCGGTTCCAGATGAGAACCGATAAGAAAATGCCGGGTACCGGGTACCCATACAAAATACACAATTTCGGTTCTGCTCAACGGTTCCTTAACGCGGTAGACCCTGTATTCCAGCGGGTCCGTCTGCACCGCGGTGCTGCGGTGACCCGGTGGAATACAGGGCGGACCTGGAGAATCACAGAACGGCCGGTCGTCAGCGGGCCATTGACGGCCGGCTCGGTACGCTGACGGCCGGCACCGCCCTTCATTTTTTTAAACGGCATCATATAAATTGCGCTGACAGGCGACAGAGGTCCACAGTTGCCCCGCAGCGATGCTCCCCCGCCCTCCCGTAGACATTTCACGAGCTCAGTCACTTCATAACACCAAAGATAGGTCGCGGTAAACACTCTGAAGTGAGGCTCCACTACACTAAAAAAGAAAAGGCAAAGTGTAATGCCTGTTAATAGCTTGCCACAGGCATAGCTCAGTTAAAATAAAGCACAGCTATTGTGCAATACATTTGTATTGCATGTATATTTTTTAGTAACAATTTCAGTTAAAGCTTTTAAGAATAAATATATTTTTGTTATCTAAACGTTTGACCTCTTTATTTTACAATTTTGGAATCGAAACGGGGAATCGATAAGAACCGGAATCGATAAGCAGAACCGGAATCGAAATCGGAATCGATAAATTTCAAACGATACCCATCCCTACTACTAACTACTAAATACTAACTACTAACTACTAAATACTGCTAATAATGATTGCATTGATTGTGTGTTCATCTGTTCTATGTTTCATGTTGTTTAGATGTTTAATTGCTCTTTTTGCTGCTGTGTTTATTGTGTTTATTGTGTTGATTGTGTTTATTGTGTTTATTGTGTTTATTGTGTTATTGTATTTTGTTACTCTGGCACAACTATTTCCTTCGGGATGAATAAAGTCTTATCTTATCTAGAAAAGTTACTGACCAGAGCACAATGAGCATCTCTCTTTCACAGGATGGGAGCAAGGGGAGGAGCTTGCATAATTTCTGGTCACTTGATTACAATCAATCAATCAATCAATCAATGTTTATTTATATAGCCCAATATCACAAATGTTACATTTGTCTCAGTGGACTTTACAGTTTGTACAAAATATCAGTATGACAATACGACACCCTCTGTCCTTAGACCCTCACATCGTACAAGGATAAACTTCCAGAGAAAACCCACAGTTTAAAGGGAAAAATGGGAGAAACCTCAGGGAGAGCAACAGAGGAGGGATCCCTCTCCCAGGACGGACAGACGTGCAATAGATGCCGTGTGTAAATTGAAAAGATAATACATTTGCAACATAGGTAGTCCAAATGTTTGGAAATGCATGTGTGTATAATAGGAAGATGAATCCACGAGGATATCCATCCAGGACCTATGATCCAGGACCACAGCCACGACTCAAGATCCAGGGCTCGCGATCCAGGACAGAGGAGCGCAGGATCATCCATGACTCCGGATCCCGGCGTATATAGACACCAAAAAGAAAGACATTTGGGGAAGCTGGGTTAATCGGAACATGAGAGTACACAGGTATAGACAGAGAGAAGGAAGAAGTAAGATGTCCCCCGACAAACTAAGCCTATATCAGCAAAACTAGGGGCTGGATCTAATCAGCCCTAACTATAAGCTTTATCAAAAAGGAAGGTCTTAAGCGCACTCTTAAAAACGGATAGGGTGTCTGCCGCCCGAACACAAACTGGAAGCTGATTCCACAAATGTGGAGCTTGATAAGAAAAGGCTCTGGCTCCCATTGTACTTTTAGAGACTCTAGGAACAACCAACAACCCTGCATTCTTGGAACGCAATGCCCTAGTAGGACAGTAGGGTATAATGAGTTCTTTAAGGTAAGATGGCGCCTGCCCATTAAGGGCTTTGTAGGCGAGAAGAAGAATTTTAAATTCTATCCTGTGTTCTATAGGGAGCCAGTGTAAGGCAGCCAGAACAGGAGTAATGTGGTCCCTTTTCCTAACTCTGGTTAGTACACGAGCTGCAGCATTTTGAATCAGCTGAAGCGACTTGACTGACTTCTTGGTACACCCTGATAATAAAGAGTTACAATAATCCAGCCTTGAAGTAACAAATGCATGGACTAGTTTCTCTGCATCGTTTTGAGGCAAGATATGCCTGATTTTTGCAATGTTACGTAGATGGAAGTAGGCGGTCCTTGAAATTGATTTTATGTGGGCGTTAAAGGATAAATCCTGATCAAATATAACACCAAGATTCCTTACAGTCTCACTGGAGGCCAAATTAATGCCATCCATAGTTAGTATATCCTTAGATAATTTGTTTCGTAGATTCTTCGGGCCGAGTACAATAACTTCAGTTTTGGTCGTGTTTAACATCAAAAAGTTTAAGGTCATCCACGTTTTTAAGTCCTTGAGGCAGTCTTGAATTTTATTTAGATGATTAATTTCATCAGGCTTGATTGATAAATATAGTTGAGTATCATCCGCATAACAATGAAAGTTTACAGAATGATTCCTTATAATATTGCCTAACGGAAGCATATATAATGTGAACAAAATAGGTCTGAGCACTGAGCCCTGTGGCACTCCATGGATAACTTTGGTTTGCGTGGAAGATTCATCATTGACACGTACAAACTGAGAGCGTTCAGATAGATAGGACCAAAACCAGTCTAAAGCAGTCTACAACTAGCCTATAAGGCGTTGCCTGGTTACAGGGGAGGCTCTACTTACCCCCTTCTCCCCTAGATGTTGCTGTGTCAGAGTCCATTCAGATGGAACATAAGACCATGTAAACCCTTATAGTGAACGCACCTTGGACGATGTAGGGATAGGAGCCCAGAACCTCTAGGGATCCAAACCACAACACATCACATGTAGTACCCTCAGTGCTTGAATTGGAATGAAAAAGGTGCCAGTACTCTAAAATCAGCAACTTTTTCAAGTCAATTTTATATATACAGCCCACAAACAAGAATTTGGCTACTATAATGCTGGTGGGTTTGTCTCTTTACTACTGTATATTTTAGAAAGGTTCACTGTACTTAACATTTTTTATGATAGGCAGCGGATATGGCTAAAGCTCAGTAAGGTCAATATTAACTGAAAATATAGCAATCAAAGTCTAGATCTTCTGCTGAAGACACATGAAGCAGAGACCTTTCAGGTGAGAGCCCCTCTGGTGGTGTTCAACATTAATGACAAGGAAACAAAGCTCTGGTCAGAAGCATTTTTTATAAAAAGCTTTAACAAAATTAAGTATTTCTGTACATTTTGAATGCAATCTAACTTTCCAACTCAGAAAACGAAAAACGAAAAAGTGCCAAAGTCTTCTCACATGGCTGAGCTGCTTTGCAATATACTTCACCACTGAAGAATACAAATATGTATAAAGTAAACTATGATGCAATCTAACTTTCCAACTCAGAAAAATGATAAAGAGCATGAACAAAGAACATGTAAAAACAAATGCAAAATTTGCACAATCTAAAATGAGAAACTGTAACTGCAAGTAACAAAGTCTGAGCCATGGTAAAGAGTTACATTGAACACCAAGCTGATCAGATAACTCCCTGGTTGGTCTGAAGTCCTTCCATCTCCAGGATCTGTACAAATCGGCACATTATCAGTGTGAGAAAAAGTTTTTAGAGAGTACTTGTCCATGGACAAGTGAGTTTGGCAATTTACTTGTCCGAATACATTTTTCACTTGTCCAGAATGGACAAAAATTGGGGCCACTGGAATCTTCTTCTTCGTCATCGTATTTTACATTTTGCCACGGTTTTTACGACACCGCTAACGTAAGTGAGCGGTAAGATTTTACTGCATCACACAAAGGGTTGGGTATCGTTTGGATTTGAACGATTCTGGTTCTGCTTTTCGATTCCGGTTATTTTCGGTTCTCAATTCCGGTTCTTTGAGAGGGTAAAAATAAGTCAAACTGGGAGAAAAATATATTTATGAAAAGATTAAGTCAAATCTGTATTCCTATTTACAAATCACTTCATACTGTTGAATTTCTTACGGTTATTGAATACAATTATATAAAAATAATCTCTGCATTGTTTAGTTAGTTCTAAGTGGTGCAGTTTGAGAATGTACAATTGGCCCAGTCTCCTCTGATGTTACACAACCTGCCTGTGAGACAAAGTCCAACCACACATGTCCAACACATAGGACATAACCTAATAATAATAATAATAATAATGACACATTAGATGTATAGCCTATAGGCCTAGTGCTTTTCTACAACTCAAATACGCTTACACATGTCCTGCAATACCAACCCAGTCTCATGGCATTTCGTGTTCACCAACACGATTTTTAATCTATTGATTCGTGTTCACCAACACGAATTTCCCCTTTTTTTCGTGTTGCACAGCACGATTTTAAAAGCAATGTATTTCTACTGGTAATGACGCTCATGGAAGCACGGCATTCGTTTGTGTCGGCTGCCCTTAAAGGCAATGTGAGCGTCCATTCTCATTGGATAACGGAGAATTGTACACCCGGAAGTAAGTATTCCCCTTACTGTCGATTGATTTTACAGTGATATCTGCACTACTCATCGACTAAAAAACACCAGATTATCCTTGTTAATTACACAACATTGATTGGTTTAAATTGTGTGCAATGCTTTTGTATTTTTCCCCTTCGATTCGGAGAAACAAATATTTTTTCGGAGTAAAGGATGGCAGAAGACACTACACTACCCAGAATCCCCAGCTATCGTTTAGGACTACACCATGTGCTCTTTTTGACAAAGGGTTACCGAGCCTCGAACAGCACTTGAAATGGGATGGCACCACGGCAGACTGTCCAAAACTGGATTTGGCGGGTCCACCGCGTCCCCCCCCCCCCCCACCCCGTCCCCAGAACTACACATGCTGGCTATTCTGTTTCGCAACATGTTCTTTATGGCACGTCTCTACTGGGAGTTGTAGTTTTAAAAGACGTTTTCGTATTTCCCATAATAAGAAGTTACCAGTATTAAACTGTGTACATCCCTGGAGGTTTAGGGGATAGGAAACACTCACATTTAAAACATATAATTAATAAATGGGTGAAAATTGCTTGTGCCCATAATGGGCAGCATTAATATATACACACATGCCAGCTAAGGTCAGAAGAGCTTTATTTAACAGCTGGTCTTATGTTTGTGACCCCTGTTGTTAATTGATAACATTACATTGCATTCATTGATAAGCCTGAAACATGCACTTGTCAAGGTTCAGAGGCACATTTTGCAAATATGGCAGTAGCCATCGATCAGCTTAAGAAAGATATACTTTATTGATCCCAAGTTGGAACATTTGCGTTACATCAGCATGTGTTACAGTTGTATGCAGTGGTGTTTATTTGTAAATCATTTAGTATAATCACACAAATTCTGTGTTTTATATTTAACAATTCTGTGTTCTTTATTTATTGATTGTTCAATACCTGACAAGGCCGGAGATGAAATATCTACATACATCTTATAAGAGTATAATACATTATGTATAATATCAGTTAAAATAAGTGCTTCAACATAGTTAACATTGCTGGAGGTATGCACAAATATTGATAGATGTCTTGTAATGCACTATTGAGGAACCTGCGACCCAAGTTTTTTATTCAATGCATAACTACACCATAGTTGTGTGGGCCTATATGATATGTCAATAAACCTTAGAAAATCTTGAAAGGGATGTGAAAAATAGTCATTATCTACACTCTTTAATTAACTATTAGTAGAGAATAACGAGTAATGAATATACTTTATAGGGATCCTATTCATATCTAATAATAAAAATAATGAAATTCAATAACATGCTTTAACCACTAGGTGTCCCTTTATATCAGCTGTGCACCATTATGGTGTAAATACAGCCTATCTACCAATTGGATCAAATATAAAAGTCAGCCGAATTAGTGTTGATAATACAAGGAGACGTATTGTGTGAACATAAATGTAAGATGTTGTTTAATGGCTGATATATTTATGATCCACGTCACGTTTTCAGTTCCTCATGTTTGTCTAGAAGTCTTCTCATCAGGGCTCTATAAATAGAGAACTACGGCAGATATGTAATATTTAATGCAGCCGAACCGTGTATTACAATGCCGTTATGTGATGACTTTCAAAGAGAAAAACAAGCACACTCGGAATAAAGTATTATTTTTATTTTTTTTAAATGTTTTCGGTCTGTTTCCGGTATTTGTTAATGACGATGTGCTGTGAGATGTGAGACTGGAATTGCACAGGGGGAAATAACGTATCTTTAGATGCGGATTTTGTTAAACTAATATGTTTGCGCTGTGGACCAACACTATACATTGACGGGGAAGGGGGGTAGCAATAAAGATAACACCATTAAACAGTTACACAACATAACAGAAATAATATCGATAGCAGCGTCCCTAGCAACCACCTTGGTAACAATGAAAACTTCCTGAAGTAATCTTCGTAATAACTAGCAAACTAAAGATCATGTACATCCACTGCACACATAATCTGAAATAACAACTCATATTTCTCGCATCAAATGACATCAAAACGCATTTTAATGGCCAAACTAACTTTAAAATAGGCATTTTCCACCGAGAATAAAACGAAGTTCGGCCATGTTTTTTTTTTCTGCAGGGAGAAATTTGAAGATCACCTGACGTCAAACAGAGCACATGGTGTAGTCCAAACGATAGCTGGGGATTCTGGGTAGTGTAGTGTCTTCTGCCATCCTTTACTCCGAAAAAATATTTGTTTCTCCGAATCGAAGGGGAAAAATACAAAAGCATTGCACACAATTTAAACCAATCAATGTTGTGTAATTAACAAGGATAATCTGGTGTTTTTTAGTCGATGAGTAGTGCAGATATCACTGTAAAATCAATCGACAGCAAGAGGAATACTTACTTCCGGGTGTACAATTATCCGTTATCCAATGAGAATGGACGCTCACATTGCCTTTAAGGGCAGCCGACACAAACGAATGCCGTGCTTCCATGAGCGTCATTACCAGTAGAAATACATTGCTTTTAAAATCGTGCTGTGCAACACAAAAAAAAGGGGGAAATCGTGTTGGTGAACACGAATCAATAGATTAAAAATCGTGTTGGTGAACACGAAATGCCATGAGACTGGGTTGTCAATACACATGCTGCAGCTGCCCAGCTGCTCACTGTTTGTAAAAGTAAATAAATAGTATTTTCATTTCAATAATGTACTTTCTATACCCTGCTTCATAAACAATACTGACATCCCTGTGCTCCTCTGAGTCTGGGGGTCCGGGTTTGTGAGGACAGTGCGAGGACACAGACAGGGAGGTTGCTTTACTTCATAAAGGAAATGGTGGTCAATATTAACAACATAGGAGTTAAAACGCTTAATAACCTTCATTATGTGTTAGAGAAAGAACATAAGAAAGTTTGACAAAGATGAGGCTGTTAATCGGGCAGCAGCTGTGTGTAGAGGGAGAGAGAGAGACGCTGAGCTGCACCGTGCAGCGATCAGCTGATACGGAGCATAGAGAGAGCTGCAGTCCGCGGGGCTCGGCCTCGCCTCCTGTCCTCACAACTCTTATTAATCCCGGTACCGGACAATTGATATTTGTTCCTACTCGGAACCGTGTTTTGCTTCCCAACCCTGCCACTGTGCTACACTTCCCGCCCCGCCCCGTCTAACTGTACAGAAAGCGGCGAGATGCATTTCCTTAGGAATCGACAAGCAGAACCGAAACTAACACTTCTAAACGAACAATGGCGAACACGTACATTTTTCGAATGAGTTCTGCCTTTTGTAAACTGAATGTATCAATAATTTGTCAATAAATCAGGCCGAAAAACGTCACTTGTCCGCCGGACAAGTCAATTGAAAGATCTACTTGTCCGATATTGTAAATAACACGTCCCGGACGGTGGGACGTGTACTTTTTCGCACACTGCATTATGCCAAAAGTCTTCTCACTGGGTGAGCTGCTTTGCAATATACTTCACATTGTTAGAAAAGGCTCCAGAAGGCCTTGGGGACATCAGTATCAGGGGCTGGAGCTGGACAGGCTCTTTCATCAGCACTTCTCCTTCCCTTTGCCAGCCAGGACCTCACATACTGTTCCGGATTGAACTGTCCTAGTGATGGTCCATTACATTTAATGAAAACCAGGCTGGACAGTCGGCTGACAGAGAGAGCATTCCTTTTTGCAGTAAGGATATCGTTCATGCAGCTGAATGCCCGCTCACACTCACTAGTGGAGACAGCGATGGTTCGGACTGCTTTCAGTAGAGGCTCCATGGCAGCAGGTGTACGGGATGCCCTGGTTTCCTTGTATTCGCGAAAGCCCTGAACAGTCTCTCTTCTGTCCACTTTCAGCACTTCGCACAAACGTAGCACCTCTACGTCCCCATACTGTACGTCTAACTCCTCTTCAGGCCAACTTCCAGGATGGATAACTTTCATGTCCTGGATTAGCTGATTGTCCCGGGCCTCCCGGCCATGTAATGGGATTTCTCTTGTGCTGACATGAGAGGAGGTTGTGGAAGTCATTCTGTGTCTCAGATTCTCTACCATACTGCGGAAAAACTGACCTGCATGAATCTGTACAAGCCTGCCATTCTCACGCAGGGCAACACCCTTGAAGGACTTCTCAGCTAGAGCTGTATGAACTGTAGTCATGTGTGGGCCAGGCATGGTGACCATGGATTCAAAAACTCGTATTTCTCGAGTTAAGAGCCTATCTGCTGTAGGCAGTGTCATCTCTCTTTTTTGGAGTTGCCGAGAGAGGTCGCTGAGCTCTGTGAGCGCATCGTACATCAGTCCCAGATTGCTGACAAACGTTGCAGATGTGAGCACATCATCCAGGCCCTTGTACTTTGCGCTGTCTCTGGAATCCCTGCTCGTGTCGTTTGCAGCATTTGTGAAGTGATCATGAAGCACTCGGTAGTTTTCCCAGACTGCTCTGACGCTCCTTTCACTTGAAGCCACCCAGCGGATGGACAAAACACGCCCTATCACCAGGAGACGCTGTCCGACTGCTTGCGCACACTGCGCTAACTGCCTCTGATTTTTGGGGGAGGCATGGAACAAGGAATAGAGTTTGTCAAAAAAGATCTGGAAATGATTGAGCCCTGAGACCTCCTTGACCACATCCCCAACTGCCAGCTCTAGACGATGATTGGAGCAGTGCCACACAAACAGGCTTGGGAATTTACTACACAACTGGGTAGCAACGCCTGTTCTCTTCCCTAGCATGACTGAAGCCCCATCACATGCAAAAGAAACAAAACACTGACCTAAAAAGTCCTCGTTAAAATCTCTTCCAAGACACTCCATTAACGCCTTTGTGATGTCATCAGCCGTTGTTCCATCCAACTCGATCAGCTCCCAAAAAAACGTTTCGGGCTCAGCATCAGCTAATGCTGAGCGTAGACACACAACAAGCACCGTTTTACCACTAATAGTGGTAGATTCATCGACCAAAACACAGAGTTTTCTTTGCTTTTCTGTAATGTCTTTTGCCATTTTTTTCTTCAGCTCATGAGCTATGTGGTCGATGATTTCGCCACAGGTTTTATTGGAGTGCAAAACCCTGCCCACGTTCAGCCCATTCAGTTTCTGTACATTCAAATCAATTGGCATGTCTGTGAATGGCCGGCTATGTTTGCCAATTTTATATGCCGTTCGAAAAATTCTGATAGTGGTGTCTAATTCAGATTTATGCATAGACTGCACTTGATGTTGAATAGTTTCACATGAAGCAGATGTAAGGATGTCAGCAGCTTTTACATGGGCTTGTGATTCTTTATGTTCTTTGATTTTTTTTTCTCAGGCTAGCTTGTTGTTTGCCCTTGTCAACACCGAAATGAGACACTGCACACTCACCCCATTCAGTTGACAGTTTCAGTCCTTGTCCAGTGTGTATTCCCAAAGATTTGACATCTCTGCATATCCGACATCCTAGCTTCTTATCTTTAAGAAGGAGCCATGCATTGGTCTTGCAAAAATATTGCACCTGGTCCGTTGTCCAGCAGTCAGGTGCATCGCTTTGCCCGGTGTTGGTGGTGGCAGTTGCGCCAGCAGCAGCTAACGTTAGAGGCTCTGGAGGAGGCGGCGGAGCTAGTGCTAATGCTAATGCACTAGAACTTGGAGCAGGAGGATCAACCAAAGAAAGCTCCCCAACAGACACAATTTCCAACACAGGCACAGCATTCTCTGTATTTGAAATTTCTTCCGGCGACAACCGCTGTCTTTTTGCACTTTTATTAATCCACGCTAACATTTTAGAAATGCTAATTTGTGACGTGACTTGCTTTCCTTCTCTCGGGGGCGTGCCTGCTCTGTTCTATCACTCTACATAGCCACCCACTGGGTGGGAGTTGCACTGCATAAACACAACACACGTGCATCTAGGTATGTACATTGTAAAGCATTAAAACATGGTTTTACTAACAGTTTTCAGTATGTTGTTACTTCGGCATTATTATTATTATTATTTTGAAACGTGTATTACTATTAAATCACGGTCAAATAGGTTAATTTTGACATAGTCGTTTCCACCACAGTATTTACATGGAGAAGATAAGCCCCGCCCCCTCTCCAGCACGTTCTGTTTGAATGACAGGAGTAAACAGCTGACAGCCGCTGTGAAACTCCAGCGGTTAGAGCGATGAGAATGTCCGTTCGGCACCTCATGACGCATCTACTGAGTACCGGGCGGCTGTATATATATATATATATGGATGTATAATAAGAACGGCGGGAGAGTGTTGAGTACTGGCACGGTGCATGAGTACCGGAGTACCGCCAGCATGCCGGTACTGAGCAAGAAGTGCCGGTACTCCATGGGTCAGAACCAGAAGTGCCGGTACTGCGTACCGGTGAGTACCGGCCCAATTCCAGCACTGAGTACCCTGAGTCAGGATAGATGCTAACTTCGTGAAACTTGACATTCTTTAGAGAGGTTTAGCAGAAGCAGGTCCAGGCGGACTCATCAGGGCCATCATCAGTGCCCTTTGACCTTTCTCAGGAACCACCCTGTCAAAGCTCACTATAGCTATTCATTCCATCCAAATAACTGCTTCAGACCTTTGTGAGATGTTCTCCCTGAGCTTCAGACCACTTCAGACCACTTGAGACCACTTCAGACCACTTGAGACCACTTCAGACCACACAGCGATGCTGCTCAGCTGCCAGGCAGACCTGCAGGGCCCTCCCTCTGGAGCCCATTGGTCCATTTGGGTGATTGACACCTCTTTGTAACCGTTAGAGCCAATAGAGTCGAGGGGGAGTTCCTAAATCCATGTAAACATCACCATTGGTCAGTTGAAAGGAGACGCTAGGTTTATAACCAACACAAGTAATGAGGTTTCTCAGTAATCACTTCGCAGAGACATCGACTAACGCTCAGCTGCGTTTATGCTCTTGAACACAACGTTGGATCAGAAAGCCCAGAGGTAACACTTCATTATCATCATGGCTGCTAGTTCAGTGAGTTCTGGTCGCACAGAGATGAGACTTATACCTGTGGAATCTCAGCTTCATGTGATATGTCGTTTGTGCAGATAGGATGACTTTGTTGCGAGTTATGTGTTCAGTGCATGTTTCGCTAAGTGTTGATCCAGAGGCTTGGTGTTGCCCTTGCGTTTGGTTTGAGCTAAACATGGTTCATATCGTCTGATGGCGGAGTGTCTTCCCGCTAGTGGGTAAGAGCGTTTGGTTTGAGCTACACATGGTTCATATCGTCTGATGGCGGAGTGTCTTCCCGCTAGTGGGTAAGAGCGTTTGGTTTGAGCTACACATGGTTCATATCGTCTGATGGCTGAGTGTCTTCCCGCTAGTGGGTAAGAGCGTTTGGTTTGAGCTACACATGGTTCATATCGTCTGATGGCGGAGTGTCTTCCCGCTAGTGGGTAAGAGCGTTTGGTTTGAGCTACACATGGTTCATATCGTCTGATGGCGAAGTGTCTTCCCGCTAGTGGGTAAGAGCGTTTGGTTTGAGCTACACATGGTTCATATCGTCTGATGGCGGAGTGTCTTCCCGCTAGTGGGTAAGAGCGTTTGGTTTGAGCTACACATGGTTCATATCGTCTGATGGCGGAGTGTCTTCCCGCTAGTGGGTAAGAGCGTTTGGTTTGAGCTACACATGGTTCATATCGTCTGATGGCGGAGTGTCTTCCCGCTAGTGGGTAAGAGCGTTTGGTTTGAGCTACACATGGTTCATATCGTCTGATGGCGGAGTGTCTTCCCGCTAGTGGGTAAGAGCGTTTGGTTTGAGCTACACATGGTTCATATCGTCTGATGGCGGAGTGTCTTCCCGCTAGTGGGTAAGAGCGTTTGGTTTGAGCTACACATGGTTCATATCGTCTGATGGCGGAGTGTCTTCCCGCTAGTGGGTAAGAAGCCCGGAGACCGCCGGCGCTGTGTGAGGGTCAGGGGTTAATAACAACCAGGGTTACCTTTGACTATTTAATGTCTTTGATTAGCCGAAAACAGTTGATATTATTTCTAGTATAAATATAGAGATCTTTGATATGAAAGGATTACCAAAGAGAACATACCGTATATGATCCAATCCACTCGGAGACATAATACAACAAGGAGCTGATGGTTATTTGACGACTGCTGATAATAATTATTATTGTAATGTTTCCATGTTGTGATTGGACATGAGAGACTCAACCTTTCACAGCCACTTCTAGCCTGTAGCTGCTGAGCATCTGATGATAAAACCATTCTTTGCATTTAAGAATTGTTATTTACTCTTTTGCCAAATAAGCACATTGCAAAGATGGCAGACAGGAAGCAGAGCCCCGAGGAGGTACTGGCCGCTCTGGCTGAAGAAGATAGCGAGGCAGACTCTCTGGTCGACTCGGCGTCGGACGACGAGGACCTCCTGCAGCCGGAGAGACGCTCGCATCATGATGATTCACCATCGGAAAGGTACGTTGGTCCATTACTTATTGATCTGGTGTCAGACAGGGGTCCAAAGTGTTTCCCTCAGGGCCACAGAAAGATATACGAAGCGCTGGGCCGCTCAGAGGTTCATCGCCTCGTAACTTATGCACCTTTGCAAAATGCACCTTTGTACGTCTTTTAGACATGAATCGATGAGAGTAACACCTACGTCACTTCCGGGCAAAAATTAAGGCCCCGCCCACTTTTTGGGGAAAACAACGCTGTCATTTGAATGGCGGTCAATACAAATTCTGAAGTTTTTGCCAATCCGATCAAATTTTTTTGAAAACCGTGGATTTTGGGATCTTCAAAGAGCTCGATTACGATGGCCAGTCAGGCAAACAATTACATTCGATCATTGGTAATCGACAATCGGTCTTGATGTATGGTTAAATTAAAATCAGTAGGCGAGCCTGTAATTTCGCCAGCTGTTACTCTCATGAGCGAGGTGGAATATAATAGTTTTATCAGCCAAAAAGCTGCCGTGTCGTTTATTGCACCTCAAACATTAAAAATAATCAAGAGTTCAGTGTTTCTGTACTTCCTCTAAGAAGAAAGGACAGTAACAGAAGAGCTCTGTGGCTTCAGGTTCGATCGCCGTTCAAATGACAGCGTTGTTTCCCCCAAAAGTGGGCGGGGCCGTAAAGTGACGTAGATGTTACTCTCATCTATGAAAATCGATATATAAAATGTAGGCATGATGCTTTGATCCCAGCTCTCTTTAGGGTTTCATTTGTCTTGTTGGCATCCCTTAAAACAGATCCTCAGTCTTGATGATAATGGAAAGGGTCTATTAACTATTCTGTTGAGTGAATTCATTTTAGAAGTGGGCTTATTACCACATGTTTCATTTGTGGGCCATTTGTCATTATACTTTTTGAATTAGCTGAGGCCGCATCTGGCCGTAGTTTGGGCCCCGCTGCTGTCAGATCATTCATCGAACCACCTTATTGTCCTGCAGTGAATGAAGTGAACTCACACACTCAAGCTGGATGGTAACTTCCCCAGTACAGGAATCATTTACCTCAACGTCCAGTTAGTGTTACGTCTGTTTGGAGTTACATTTTCAAAAGTATAAGCCAGTGAATTCATCTGTTTGTTTTCCACTTTTGTTTTCACAGTGATGAAGAGTACGAGACTCAGCCATCATCTTCCTCACCTGGATCTGAATCACCCAAAGACACGCAGTCCAAAGGAAAAGGAAACGCCTCTTCAAACCCCATGAAGCGTGTCCGCAGGTCTCCCCGAGGTGGGTCTCCAGCCCTCAGGTGGCGCAGCAGAGAGGAGAAGGACAGAGGACCAGAGCCTCGGAGGTTCATGCCAGCCAGGGTCCCCGGCCCCGCGTTAGACCCCAGCGCAGCGTGGTCGCCCCTCTCTCTCTTCAGACTGTTCTTCAGCCCCTCTGTGGTCCAGAGGCTCGTCGACAACACCAATGCAAACGCCCTGAAGAGGTCACAGGCTGGAAAGAAGTACGTTTGGAAAGAGCTGACTGTGAGGGACTTCTATATCTTCCTGGCCATTACCATTCTCTCGGCCCTCGTCCACGTTGCCCACAGATCAGACTACTGGTTGAAGAAAGGTCTGTACGACTTCCCATTCGCCGCTGAGAACATGTCCCAGGAACGCTTTGAAGCCATCCTGTGGTCGCTGCACATGAGCGACCCTGAAGGAGACGAGGAAAACGAGCGCAAGAGTAACACCGCCGAGTACGACAGACTCTTCAAGATCAAGCCCCTTTACACGGACATCATTGCTGCCTGCAAAGCACACTTCCAGCCCTATCAGAACCTTTCAATAGATGAGAAGATGGTGGCCTTCAAGGCCATGGAGCCGCATATGAGAGACCAGCCCATAAAGTGGGGGTACAAGCTGCTCGTGCTGGCGGACTCCTCAACGGCATACACCTGGAACTTCTCTGTGTGTACGGGGGAGAGTGAGTCCACTACAGGCCGTGGACTCAGCTACTCCTCCGTGATGGACCTCCTGCCCCTCCCTCTGCTCGGTCAGGGCTACACACTCTTTGTGGACAACCTTCACACCAGCCCTGCCCTCTTTAAGCATTTGTCCACGAAAAACATTGGCTGTTGTGGGATCATTGGAAGAAATCAAATTGGCTTTCCACAGACTGAGTTGAATGAACTTCCGAAAAAGGCTGAGAGGGGAGATTTGCGGTGGATAAGGAGAGGAGAGCTCCTGTTCGTCAAGTGGATGGACAGCTGGGAAGTGTGCATGTGCTCCACCGTGCACGAGGCCTTCAGCGGACAGACTCTCAGGAGGAAGGTGAAACGGGCTGGTGAGTGGCAGATTAAGACTGTTCCCGTTCCTGACGCTGTGGTGGACTACAGGCAAAGCATGCGCGGCGAGGACGTGTCCGACGTGAACTACAGCGCTCACCACAAAACAAAGAAATGGTACAAGACTTTTTTTTACCATTTTCTGGAAATTTCCGTGGTGAACAGCTTCCTTCTCCACGAGGAGCTGCTCAAGGTGAGC
Source organism: Gymnodraco acuticeps (assembly GCF_902827175.1). Classification (NCBI taxonomy): domain Eukaryota; kingdom Metazoa; phylum Chordata; class Actinopteri; order Perciformes; family Bathydraconidae; genus Gymnodraco; species Gymnodraco acuticeps. The sequence continues at coordinate 64,274 of NW_022990155.1, forward strand.
AGTGACCCCGGCAGGACGAAGCCACACACCCTGAAGTCCTTCAGGGAGCGGCTGGCTGCAGACATGTTGGAGTTTGCTGAAGGCTGTGCAGCACCATCACTGCTCAAATGCATGCCCATGTTTTATGGGGAAGATGGCACCCAGTCCAGGAGGTACTGCAGGAGGTGCCATGATGCTGGCTACAAGAGGGTGAAGACACCTGTCTACTGCAGCAAGTGCCTGGTCCCTCTGTGCCTCACTGCCAAGAAGAACTGTTACATGGAGTGGCACCTCAACACTCGCATCCAGGATGCATAATGGTCTGCCAGTGTGTCGTTTTCACCTACCTCTAAAATGAGTGGATTTCTTTTATATTGTGTTTAATGTTTGAAATAAATCTGCTCCAGTTGGAGTCAAACTTCTTTTCCTGTGTATGTTTTTCTGATGAATGGGGAGAGGTATAGAGGTCTGGGTGAATGTTCAAAAGCAGTTGGATGGAATACCTTGAGTGATATTTCAATGCGTTTGACAGTGGCTCCTGAGAAAGGTCAAAGGGCACTGATGTACCCAAAGGTGAGTCCGCCTGGACCTGCTTCTGCTAAACCCCTCTAAAGAATGTCAAGTTTCACTACATGAGTGAGTTATGTGATGTTTAGCGGCTTGGTGTTGGACTTGTGTTCCGTGTAGGTGAAACGTGCTCATATGGTCTGATGGCTGAGTTCCTTCCCGTTCAGTGGGGATGCATCAGGACGAGGGCTGTGAGGGCTAGGGGCTGAATAACAACCGGTTCCACAGGGTTACCTTCACTGTTTAATCTCTTTGATTAGCCGAAAACATTTGATATTATTTCTAATAAGAATATCTAGAGATATTTGATATGAAAGGATTACCAAAGAGAAGATAACATTTGGCGTTTCAACATCTTTCGGAGCGTTGCTTTTTTGTTTGTACTTGTTTTATGGTGTGTGAGCTGAGTTACTTCTTTGTATGCTTTGTTTGATCTATTTGCCTGTACAGCACTATGGTCTGGAGGTTTAAAGTGCTTTATAAATAAAGTTGTATTGTAACATACCGTAGATATGATCCAATCCACTCAGAGATAATACAAGGAGCTGATACTCATTTTACCACTAATAATAATAATTGTAATGTTTCTGTTGAACTGTTGTGAACGATTCATCTCTTGAATGCTCTTATGCTGACGTTATCTGTCAATCACACAGCTGGTTCTAATAAAGGGATCATTGCTGGCTCACTGGAGAACTCAGTCAGTGTCATGTGAACTACAGTGCAAGTGTGTGGCGTCTTGTATTCCTCCGTAGTATTAGTCCAAGGCTATCTAGACCTCTGCTGGTAATGGTTGCTGCGCCAACAGGTTATGGGCCCAGAAAGGATTTTGGAAACCGATGGAATCGTTTGTGCTTTGACGGAGATGAGAAAAGCTATGAGTTGTGGGAAACAAAGTTTCTTGGCAACTTGCGTCTACAAGGGCTGAAAAGCACCATATTGAAAGAGCCTGACAGTGCAGGAGGCGAAGAGGACGCAGAAGGAGCCGCAGAAGACGCTGATAAAAATGAAGAAGTCTACGCTGAACTTATTCAATTGTTGGACGATACAAGTTTGTCTCTGGTCATGAGAGATGCAGCGGACGATGGGAGAAAGGCGTTGAAGATTCTGAGGGATCACTACGCAGGTACAGGAAAACCGCGTGTGATCAGCTTGTATACAGAGCTTACGTCTCTCCAGAAATATGCTAATGAAAGCATCACAGACTATATTATACGAGCAGAGACTGCTATCACAGCACTGAGGAATGCAGAAGAGATTGAGTGACGGTTTATTGATAGCTATGATTCTGAAGGGGCTGCCAGCGTCATTTAAGCTGTTTTCTATCCACACTACACAAAGTGATGAGAAGATCACCTTCGCCGAGTTCAAGACCAAGCTGAGGAGCTACGAGAGCACTGAGGAGTTCAGTGGGAGCTCAGTTGATGACAGCGTGATGAAAGTAAGAGGCAAAGACCCGCGAGTGCAAGGCTGCTGGTCACGGGCCCGCGAGTGCAAGGCTGCTGGTCACGGGGCCCGCGAGTGCAAGGCTGCTGGTCACGGGGCCCGCGAGTGCAAGGCTGCTGGTCACGGGGCCCGCGAGTGCAAGGCTGCTGGTCACGGGGCCCGCGAGTGCAAGGCTGCTGGTCACGGGGCCCGCGAGTGCAAGGCTGCTGGTCACGGGGCCCGCGAGTGCAAGGCTGCTGGTCACGGGGCCCGCGAGTGCAAGGCTGCTGGTCACGGGGAACAACAGAGACAGTGGTGCCGTCTTTGCAGGAGTTCCACGCACAGAGATGCAAACGTATTCAAAGAAGGACAGAACAAGCTCATTCACCAGAACGGTACGACATTTGATATTAAGGTGTATGATAGATTGTTTTATTTAAACACAGTTAATGATGAACATGTTGATGAATGTCATGGGTCACTGTAACTACGAAGATGTGTTGAAATTGCAAAAAGTCACAGAGGGTATGACAATTAAAGGCAAAACTGATACATCTCATTTGACATGTGAAGTGTGCACAAAAGGGACATGTGCTCCGAGCAGGAGCAGAGAGCCAGATGAAACGGCAAAGGCTGCACTGCAGCTTGTACACACAGGTTTCTCTGGACCTATAGATCCTACAGCTAAAGGTGCGTTCAGATACACATTAGCACTTACTGATGACTATTCAGGAGCAGTTTTTGTTTATGTTTGAAATCTAAGAGTGACACAGTCAAGGCTACTGAGAAGTACATTGCTGACGTTTCACCTTATGGACAAATCAAATGCATGAGATCTGATAATGGTACTGAGTATACTTCTGGTCAATGTCAGTCATTGCTAAGTAGAAATGCCATCAGAGACCTCAGCTCCTTATCCGCCCCGTCACAACGGGACAGCTGAGAGAAATTGGAGAACATTGTTTGAAATGGAGAGATGCATGCTAACTGAGAGTAAGCTACCAAAAGAGTTGTGGACAGTTATGACTGCTGCTGTCATTCGAAATAGGTGTTGCAACAAACGTGTAGGACAGACTCCATACTACATGTTGACAGGAAAGAAGCCTAACCTTTCAAAAAGGAGAACATTTGGGTCACCATGCTGTGATAAGAACAGCCCTGCTTTCTTTGTGTTTCATCCTGACACAGGAAGAGTACTCAACAATAGGTTGGTCAAATTCATCACCAAGAGTGTCATTGAGAGTCAGACTCAAACAGAGCAGGAAACGGATGATGGAGATTTCAGTATGAGGAGAGCTGGAAACCACATACCAACAATGTAAAAGGCAAATGTAATCCCAAAAGAGTCACAGGAAAATGAGACTGAGATTTTTGATAACATTCAGACAGGTGAAGGTCAAAGTAGCCAGAGGACATCGTACCCACAAAGGGAAAGAAAACCTCCTTAATATTTCCAGAGGACATCGTACCCACAAAGGGAGAGAAAACCTCCTTAATATTTCCAGAGGACATCGTACCCACAAAGGGAAAGAAAACCTCCTCAATATTTCCAGAGGACATCGTACCCACAAAGGGAGAGAAAACCTCCTTAATATTTCCAGAGGACATCGTACCCACAAAGGGAAAGAAAACCTCCTTAATATTTCCAGAGGACATCTTACCCACAAAGGGAGAGAAAACCTCCTTAATATTTCCAGAGGACATCGTACCCACAAAGGGAAAGAAAACCTCCTCAATATTTCCAGAGGACATCGTACCCACAAAGGGAAAGAAAACCTCCTTAATATTTCCAGAGGACATCTTACCCACAAAGGGAAAGAAAACCTCCTCAATATTTCCAGAGGACATCGTACCCACAAAGGGAGAGAAAACCTCCTTAATATTTCCAGAGGACATCGTACCCACAAAGGGAGAGAAAACCTCCTTAATATTTCCAGAGGACATCGTACCCACAAAGGGAGAGAAAACCTCCTTAATATTTCCAGAGGACATCGTACCCACAAAGGGAGAGAAAACCTCCTTAATATTTCCAGAGGACATCGTACCCACAAAGGGAGAGAAAACCTCCTTAATATTTCCAGAGGACATCGTACCCACAAAGGGAAAGAAAACCTCCTTAATATTTCCAGAGGACATCGTACCCACAAAGGGAGAGAAAACCTCCTTAATATTTCCAGAGGACATCTTACCCACAAAGGGAAAGAAAACCTCCTTAATATTTCCAGAGGACATCGTACCCACAAAGGGAAAGAAAACCTCCTTAATATTTCCAGAGGACATCGTACCCACAAAGGGAGAGAAAACCTCCTTAATATTTCCAGAGGACATCGTACCCACAAAGGGAAAGAAAACCTCCTTAATATTTCCAGAGGACATCTTACCCACAAAGGGAGAGAAAACCTCCTTAATATTTCCAGAGGACATCGTACCCACAAAGGGAGAGAAAACCTCCTTAATATTTCCAGAGGACATCGTACCCACAAAGGGAAAGAAAACCTCCTTAATATTTCCAGAGGACATCTTACCCACAAAGGGAAAGAAAACCTCCTCAATACTTGAAGGATTATGTCAAGTGGAATCTGATGACCAAGGAGAACTAACCCTTGATTACTGTTATAGAGTTATTTGTGCTCCAAACATTGAAGGAGGCTGACATCACCAAATGCTCAATGGTGGGCTAAAGCTATGGAGGAGGAATGGACTCACTAAGGGGAAAGACACATGTACCCTGACCACACTGCCAGAACATGCAGTGGGGGCAGATGGGTTTACAGTGAAAGAGAACCCAGTTCAAACAGGTATGTAGCAAAAGGCTATAGTCAAGTGTCTGGTATTGATTATCAGGAAACCTTTTCTCCAACTGCAAATATGACATCTGTACGTAGTCTAATGCAAATCGCAGCACAACATGATTTAGAATTGCATCAAATGGATGTTAGAACGGCATATTTCCATGCTCCTATAGACTGTGAGTTGTTTATGGAACAACCTGAAGGACTTGAGGTGAAGTCAGAGAACGGGGAGAAACTGGTCTCTAAACTTAACAAATCACTGGATGGTCTGAAACAATCAGGACGGAATTGGAATAAAATGCTCCATGATTATCTCAGTGAAAATGGCTTTATTCAAAATGCGGCTGAGCATTGTGTTTACAGTAAACTAACATCTAAAGGTGAGAGGATTATTTTGATCATCTGGGTTGATGATCTTATCATTGCAGGAAGCAACAGTCAAACAATCCAAAACGTAAAAGACATTTTGGGAGCAAATTTAAGATGAAAGATCTTTGCAAACTTAAGAACTTTCTAGGCATTGATTTCACACAGACAGATGGGGAAATAAAGACGAACCAGAAAAGGTACATCATGAACATATTGCAAAGGTTTGACATGTCTGACTGCAAGGCAAGATCGACTCCATGTCTGACTGCAAGGCAAGATCGACTCCATGTCTGACTGCAAGGCAAGATCGACTCCATGTCTGACTGCAAGGCAAGATCGACTCCATGTCTGACTGCAAGGCAAGATCGACTCCATGCCTGACTGCAAGGCAAGATCGACTCCATGTCTGACTGCAAGGCAAGATCGACTCCATGCCTGACTGCAAGGCAAGATCGACTCCATGTCTGACTGCAAGGCAAGATCGACTCCATGTCTGACTGCAAGGCAAGATCGACTCCATGTCTGACTGCAAGGCAAGATCGACTCCATGCCTGACTGCAAGGCAAGATCGACTCCATGCCTGACTGCAAGGCAAGATCGACTCCATGCCTGACTGCAAGGCAAGATCGACTCCATGTCTGACTGCAAGGCAAGATCGACTCCATGTCTCCATGTCTGACTGCAAGGCAAGATCGACTCCATGTCTGACTGCAAGGCAAGATCGACTCCATGTCTGACTGCAAGGCAAGATCGACTCCATGTCTGACTGCAAGGCAAGATCGACTCCATGTCTGACTGCAAGGCAAGATCGACTCCATGCGAGTATCAACAACCATTTGACAATGAAGGTGAATCTGTTGATCAGAAGAGGTATCGTGAAGTGGGAGGCAGCTTGATTTATGTGATGACATGTACGAGACCTGATCTAAGTGTTATTGTCAGTAAGTCGTCTCAACACTTATCCGAACCAAAAGAACAGCATATGGTAACAGCAACACGTGTTGAGAGACTTGAAGGGAACTGTAGACCAGGAGTTGTGTTACAAGAGAAGTGATTCAAAACTCAAACGTGTTGCATATTGTGATGCTGATTGGGCAGCAGATCAAAATGACAGACGGAGCACAGCTGTTTCAGTCTCTGTCAGACAGGACCTGTATCTCCTGGAGATCTAAGACACAGCCTACAGTTGCTTTCTCCACATGTGAAGCAGAATAATTGGCAGCTGCTACACAGGAACGTGTTTATGTTGTGCGATCATTCAAAGGAATGGACAGTGGAAGTGATTATGCACTATCAAAGAACCCTGTGTGTCGTCAAAGTGTAAACATGTTGATATCAAATATCATGTTGTTCGATCTGCAGTTAGTGAAGGGAACATTATTATTGAATACTGCCCAACAACAGAAATGGTAGCTGATATTTTAACCAAGCCTGGAACAAAGGGCATGATTGAAAAGTTTGTGTATTTCATTTTTGGTGTTGAAGGTTAAAATGAAAAAAAAGTGTAAATGTATGTCAAAGGTTGTCAGCATAAGATCAAGTGGGGGTGTTGAACTGTTGTGAACGATTCATCTCTTAATGCTCTTATGCTGACGATATCTGTCAATCTGTCAATCTGTCAATCACACAGCTGGTTCTAATAAAGGGATCATTGCTGGCTCCCTGGAGAACTCAGTCAGTGTCATGTGAACTACAGTGCAAGTGTGTGGCGTCTTGTATTCCTCCGTAGTATTAGTCCAAGGCGATCTAGAGCTTTGCTGGTAATGGCTGCTGCGCCAACAGGTGCCATGTTGTGATCAGACATGAGAGGCAACACATGAATATCACCATTATCATGAGTTCATGTATTTGTAAAGTTTACACTGACAACAAGATATCAGAATGTTAGTAAAGGCAGACAAAGAGGCAAAGACAGGGTTGTTTAGTTTTGAATACATTATATATAACAACAACCCATTAAAACTTATTATTATTAGAGAGGAGAGAGAGGGGAGGAGGAGAGGAGAAGGAGAGAGGGGAGGAGGAGAGGAAAGGAAAGGAGAGAAGGACTTTATTGATCCCAGGTTGTGAAATGTTCACGTTGCAGCAATACAAAGACAAGGCGTTGCACATTAGATGTATTAAAGACTAGAAATAACCAATCCAACATGTACACATCTCAATGATTATATATTGTGTGTATTATTACTATTAGTATTGTAATAGCTTTTATAAAACATTTTGTTTACGTATGACGCTTTAAATCACATGTAATGAATAATAGTATATTGTCATATTTTATTTTACTGCACTCAGTTTCCTAAGGATATATTGTGTATCATTCATTACATGTTACTTGTTAGACGCTTTTATCCAAAGCGACTCACATACTCAGTACTGAGGGCAATCCCCACAGGAGCGCTTTGGGGTGAAGAGTCTCAGGGACACAACGACATGCTGACTGCAGGACTCAAACTTGCTATCCCCTGATTCGAAGTCCAGCACACTATCCACTGAGCCACAGCCGCCCGCCTACTTTATTTTAATAGCTTTTATAATTGGTCTATTTTGTGGTTGTATTCTTTGTTCTGTGTATCACCAATCACACCAAAGCAGAGCTGTATGTGTACATGATAACACATGGCATTAATAGAGACGTGTGTTATGGTGTTATCATTATAATCACGGAGGGGCCACAGATGCGCCCCCCCCTCTAGATCCGCCCATGCGCACAGACTTTCTCTCCATAGAGTTTCACTGAGTTTACATCCGGGTTTTTTCCCTAGGCAATGGGAGTCGCAGCACCGCCGTTCCTTAGGCAAAGTGAAATAAATTCGCCGCACCGACACAAAAAGCAGTCCGCTCCCCGAACACAGCCCCTCCGCGCCCCCCGCCGCTCATCGGCTCCTTTTAACCTGCTTTAACTTTAACCCGTGCTACCATCAAACGTTTTGTCCCAGGTGAGCGCGCGCCAGGTGCACGTGAGCGTAGTTTGTGTGCCCCCTTCCTCGAGCTCCGCGGCGCAGGGATCTGAGCGGTGATGCGGCTGAGAGCTGAATGAGATTGAAGAAGAGTTCTTCTTGTTTTGTAGCTTCTCTGTTTTCTTTTTTAAAACACCTTTAAGCTAAACTACATTTAAAATAGAGCCTCTGAATAAAGCACCGCGGGGAAGGAGTGATCCGGCCTGTCTGCTCATGCTGTGCTGCCATCGTGGATCGGATTGTTATATATATTTAATTAATCTGGAGGATCTGCTCAGTAAGTGCTCATTGGGGCTGTTTTTAGATAACTTTAATGAT
>NW_022990156.1:0-7500 GCF_902827175.1 Gymnodraco acuticeps
TCCAACTCGGTGTCGTGTAGCCATCATATTTTAGTTCTTATTTTGTATTTTTGTATTTTATGATCTATGTTGCATTGTGGGAGGAGCTCAGGTCAGAAGAATCTCATTGCAATTTCTACACTGTAGCTGCTGAGCATATGACATTAAAATAGGGGTGTCCAAACTACGGTGCGGGGGCCAAATGCGGTCCATCTTGAATCGTCCCTCAGCTAATTAAAAAAGTACAATGAAATATGGCCCACAGATTAACGTGTGCTTGTCATATATTGTGTGTAGACATATATTACACAGTATTCATGTGTTAAAAAGCCCACTTTTCAAATAGATTCAGTAAATTAAAGTTGGGAAACATGTCAAACAAATCTTAGTTGATTAAAAAAAGCCCAATGACTTTTGAAGTTTGAAATCTAACCTTCATATTTCCTCTTTTTATCATCAATCTGAAGCTTCTGTGTTAAGGGATGAGCTGCTACACGTCTTATAACTCAATAAAGTAAACCCTCTGGAGAGAAGGGATTTAGGCTGTTGTGTTTCTAACAGCATTTTCAAGTATCAATAATCATTTAACTACATTGGATTAATTTAGCTAATTTATAAGGCGATATACCTCTAGTGAGCGGCCCTGACCTTCCTATATGTTTCTGTATGTGGCCCTCAGTGAAGAACGTTTGGACCCCCCTGCATTAAAACCTTTGAATTGTGTACAACAACTGTAATCTCCGAGCTGGCCCTGAACGCCTCCCTCCTCCCCCTCTGTTTGCAGCAACAGAACAGAAGTAGCGGAGTTAGCATCAGGATAGCATCAGTGTTAGCTCTAGGGTTAGCATCAGGGTTAGCATGGCAGGAGTTCTCTTCTCTCTCCCGCTTCCTCTCCATCTTATCTTCTCTTCCTCCGTCCGACACGAGTGTTGATAAACTCCAGCCGGCATTAGAGCCCTCTCCCCGGGGAAGAAGCAGCGTTTGTCCCGCTGGTCCTCCGGAGAAAAGAGGACTGGTTTCCAGACGGATCGCTAACGAGCTGCAGAAAGGCAGAAAAAAGAATTTGGGGGGTGGAAGTTTTCTGAGATTTTCTGAGGTAAGAGATCAATATTCTTTATATTAGATTTATTTGAAAGTGTTTGAAGGTTGTTTGCTTCTGTCTGAGAAGTTATAGGAGACATTGTTCTGGGCTGTAAAAACTTAAAGTCACAGTAAGAGGAGGAGACAGTGAAGTCAGTCTGATCACTTTGCTTTAAATCTGTCAACAAGAAACTCACTAAAAAGTGACTTTTAGTGTATTTTACACCAAATATTGTCTTTTTGTAATGGTGTAAAGTTACACTGACTGTGAGAAGCACTCAGATCTGCTACTTGAGTAGAAGTACTCAGTGCTGGTACTTGAGTAAAAGTAGAAGTACTCAGATCTTGTACTTGAGTAAAAGTAGAAGTATTCATTCTTTACACCTCTGAATAAGACCCATTATTAGTATTCTTGTATTTCAGCCTGAACACATGTGTTTCTCAGTTTGAAGCCAAATCACAGCCTTTCACTGCAGATTTCTACTTACTTTGGGTCCAAAATCACAGTTTCCAGGTTTATATTGACTAAATATGACTTCCAATATGATCCCTACTCTGATATCAGACAGCAGAAACGCACTGTGGACACTTTGTATTTCCAGTTTATGATTTATCTCAGTGTTTACTACATTTATAATAAATATAAATGGTGCTTATAGCTGCAGTTTTAATGTAACTGAGCCTGTTGTCTCAACACGTGGTACATTTATGTATATATCCCAAAATATAAGTTGTACTATTCCCTCCTTAATTACCAACTGCAATATCAGAATTGGGTTAATTGCCAATTAGGTTTTCACAAATAAGCATTTTTTTGAGTATTGGTGCAAGAAACATTAACTTACAATATTTAAAATGTAATACATATGTACCATATTGCTGTTTAAAACAAATGTGCACTAAAAGATATCGTGACACACCATTACATCGTTTGAATTGATAATAACAAGCGATTAAATATGTTGAGAACACAAGCTCTGTTGAAAGTAATATATTGTAATCTGATTACATTACATGTCACTCGTTAGACGCTTTTATCCAAAGCGATTTACATACTCAATACTGTGGGCAATCCCCGCAGGAGCTGACTGCAGTGGGGTTTGAACCTGTGACCAACGCACTACGCCACTGTGCCACACGCCTCCCTGATCATAACAAGCTCAACAAGCGATTAAATATCATGTTGAGAACACAAGCTCTGTTGAAAGTAATATATTGTAATCTGATTACTCTGTATTTGTGTTTATGCACATAAACACAAATACATTAGTATTTAATTCCAAAGATCCGGTTGTTTTGACTCACAGAAGCTGAAGCTTACAAAACAGAAAAAGCATCAAATAAAGTTGTTTCTTGGCGGTTTTGAGTACATTTTGACGACATTGTACGATTTGCGATGTAATTATCGCAGACATGTGGAAGAGGAGAAGCGGCACACGCAAACAAATGATTAAAGGTCCCGTGGCCATTTCCACTGATCATAGTTCCATCGTTGAGGTCGACTAGAATAGATTCACTTTGTTCAATGTTCCAAACTCTCATTGGTTTCTCACAGCATCTCTGTATAGTCTGTGTATTCACTCTCTGTCCTACACGGCTTGTTGGAGCTCCTGCCCCCCCCCCCCTCCCTGTGAGCCCAGTGTACTCTGATTGGTCGGGACGTTGCGAGGCTCGTTGCTGCGAGGAGCGGACAGGTTTCCGGGTCGGCGATACAGAGAGAACAAGCGAAACTCATCCTGAGCACACACGCACTCACAGTCGAAGTAAAAACAATAAGTGTGGCTTGATATTGAGAAAGAGAAAGGTTTATAACGCTGTGAGAACGGGTCTGTGGAGAGCATTCCTCCACCATCCCAACTCGTCTATTACCAACCAGGGAGCTCTATGCAAGTCAATGGGACTCTCCGTTAGTTAGCCAAGGGGTCCTGGTGAAGAGCTCCACGGATTGGTCCATTTGGGCCAATCCGGTCATTTGTTGTTGATCTGGGTGTTCACACGTCACAGAACCCAGGAAGCAAACTATGGAACATGAGAAATGTCCAACGAGGCGTTCTGGGGCAGACAGGTCTTCTCTGTGTCAGAGTGTTGCTCCCTACAGGGTGCACTTTGAGGGTTTGGACTCTGCAGACCGGTCACATGCAGAAGCTACAGAACACAAGGGTCAGAACCAGAGAAGCAGGACATGGGACCTTTTTAAGAACTGACCAAAAGTGATTTTCTTTTGGGAGTTCTGATAATAAAGTCAGAATTTCGGAAAAGTTCTGAAAAAGTCTTATCTTACAAACAGGAAGTTTGATGCTGTGTCTCAGGTTGCGTTATTTTGTACTTAAACTTGCTTTTTTCAGTGTTTAAAGATGGGGTATGTAGTTCACTTCAGAAGCACTTGTTATATTCCATGGAATGCTCTGAACATCCCGATAGCAATGAATATCTGAAGTGCTTTGAAGCCGTGGCGCTGTAGAAAGCTCGACCAATCATCTGAGCCGGCTAAAGTAACTGGATGGCCTACCTGCCTGCCAGCCTTCCATCTGGGCACACACTGATCTCGTGCCCTCATTGGTCGTGCGTGTTGGGGGAAAGGGGCTCTGTGAGGAAGTCTGAAGGAAGTGGCAGATTGTTTCCGGTTGTGTATTTTCAAATTCTAGCCACTCGAGCTGGTGTCTCCATTCTTAAATACCCCACCTTTAAGTGCGTGATATTTTTCTAACATTAATACGTCCTGTTTCTGCAGCTGATGCCGTTGCCATGGCCACGGCGTTGGGATGGGAGTGACGTGATGGATCTACTTCCTTCTTCCTCTCTGACCCTCCTCTTCCTCTTCCTCTCGTCTTCCTGCTGAAACATGGAAGAGTCGGTGCTGTTGGATCTCCTCGAGTGTCCTGTGTGTCTCGAGCGTCTGGACGCCACGGCCAAAGTTCTGCCGTGTCAACACACCTTCTGCCGCCGCTGCCTGCAAAGCATTCTGGGATCTCGTGGAGAGTTGAGATGTCCTGAGTGCAGAACGCTGGTGGAGAGCGGCGTGGACGAGCTGCCCTCCAACATCCTGCTGGTGAGGCTGCTGGACGGCATCAAGCAGAGGCCGAGGGGCGGGGCCTCTGCAGCGAAGGGCGGGGGACAGAGCACTCAGCAGGGGGTCCAACCCTCTGGAGCGAGGGGGGGGAGCCAGACCACTCAGCAGGGGGTCCAACAACCGCAGAGGAACGCCACCAAGAACCCCCTCGTACGGGTCAGTACACGTGTTTATAATCTCACTTCATCTTCACCGTCCCACTAGAGGACGCCCTGAAACCCTGACATCACTTCCTGTCCCCTGGTCTGGAGGTCAATGTGTTTTTGGTTGTTATCCTGAAATAAGGTCTGTGGTTCTGACGTGAAGTCATGTGACCGTGCTGTAGTTCCTTTATAGCCCAACATTAGCCACCTTTAGCTTAGTGGTGGTGACGTGAAGTCATGTGACCGTGCTGTAGTTCCTTTATAGCCCAACATTAGCCTCCTTTAGCTTAGCGGTGGTGACGTGAAGTCATGTGACCGTGCTGTAGTTCCTTTATAGCCCAACATTAGCCGCCTTTAGCTTAGCGGTGGTGACGTGAAGTCATGTGACCTAGCTGTAGTTCCTTTATAGCCCAACATTAGCCACCTTTAGCTTAGTGGTGGTGACGTGAAGTCATGTGACCGTGCTGTAGTTCCTTTATAGCCCAACATTAGCCACCTTTAGCTTAGCGGTGGTGACGTGAAGTCATGTGACCGTGCTGTAGTTCCTTTATAGCCCAACATTAGCCGCCTTTAGCTTAGCGGTGGTGACGTGAAGTCATGTGACCTAGCTGTAGTTCCTTTATAGCCCAACATTAGCCACCTTTTGCTTAGCGGTGGTGAAGTCATGTGACCGTGCTGTAGTTCCTTTATAGCCTAACATTAGCCGCCTTTAGCTTAGCGGTGGTGACGTGAAGTCATGTGACCGTGCTGTAGTTCCTTTATAGCCCAACATTAGCCACCTTTAGCTTAGCGGTGGTGACCTGAAGTCATGTGACCTAGCTGTAGTTCCTTTATAGCCAACATTAGCCGCCTTTAGCTTAGCGGTGGTGACGTGAAGTCATGTGACCTAGCTGTAGTTCCTTTATAGCCCAACATTAGCCTCCTTTAGCTTAGCGGTGGTGACGTGAAGTCATGTGACCGTGCTGTAGTTCCTTTATAGCCCAACATTAGTCTCCTTTAGCTTAGCGGTGGTGACGTGAAGTCATGTGACCGTGCTGTAGTTCCTTTATAGCCCAACATTAGCCTCCTTTAGCTTAGCGGTGGTGACGTGAAGTCATGTGACCGTGCTGTAGTTCCTTTATAGCCCAACATTAGCCGCCTTTAGCTTAGCGGTGGTGACGTGAAGTCATGTGACCTAGCTTGTAGTTCCTTTTATAGCCCAACATTAGCCACCTTTTAGCTTAGCGGTGGTGAGGGTGGGGTGACGTGAGGATGAGTCCTGTGACCTAGCTGTAGTTCCTTTATAGCCCAACATTAGCCGACCTTTTGCTTAGCGGTGGGATGAAGTCATGTGGACCGTGCTGGTCAGTTCCTTTATAGCCTAACATTAGCCGCCTTTCCTAGCTTAGCGGTGGGGTGACGTAGAAGTCATGGTGACCGTGCCTGTAGTCCTCTATCGCCCAACCATTCGCCACCTGTAGCTTAGCGGTGGTGACCATGAAGTCATGTGGACCTAGCTGTAGTTCCTTTATAGCCAAACATTAGCCGCCTTTAGCGTTAGCGGTGGTGACGTGAAGTCATGTGACCGAGCTGTAGTTCCTTTATAGCCCAACATTAGCCTCCTTTAGCTTAGCGGGTGGTGACGTGAAGTCATGTGACCGTGCTGTAGTTCCTTTATAGCCCAACATTAGTCCTCCTTTAGCTTAGCGGTGGTGACGTGAAGTCATGTGACCGTGCTGTAGTTCCTTTATAGCCCAACATTAGCCTCCTTTAGCTTAGCGGTGGTGACGTGAAGTCATGTGACCGTGCTGTAGTTCCTTTATAGCCCAACATTAGCCGCCTTTAGCTTAGCGGTGGTGACGTGAAGTCATGTGACCTAGCTGTAGTTCCTTTATAGCCCAACATTAGCCACCTTTTGCTTAGCGGTGGTGACGTGAAGTCATGTGACCGTGCTGTAGTTCCTTTATAGCCTAACATTAGTCTCCTTTAGCTTAGCGGTGGTGACGTGAAGTCATGTGACCGTGCTGTAGTTCCTTTATAGCCCAACATTAGCCACCTTTAGCTTAGTGGTGGTGACGTGAAGTCATGTGACCGTGCTGTAGTTCCTTTATAGCCCAACATTAGCCTCCTTTAGCTTAGCGGTGGTGACGTGAAGTCATGTGGACCGTGCTGTAGTTCCTTTATAGCCCAACATTAGCCACCTTAGCTTAGCGGTGGTGACGTGAAGTCATGTGACCGTGCTGTAGTTCCTTTATAGCCCAACATTAGCCACCTATAGCTTAGCGGTGGTGACGTGAAGTCATGTGACCGTGCTGTAGTTCCTTTATAGCCCAACATTAGCCTCCTTTAGCTTAGCGGTGGTGACGTGAAGTCATGTGACCGTGCTGTAGTTCCTTTATAGCCCAACATTAGCCACCTTTAGCTTAGCGGTGGTGACGTGAAGTCATGTGACCGTGCTGTAGTTCCTTTATAGCCCAACATTAGCCACCTTTAGCTTAGCGGTGGTGACGTGAAGTCATGTGACCGTGCTGTAGTTCCTTTATAGCCCAACATTAGCCTCCTTTAACTTAGCGGTGGTGACGTGAAGTCATGTGACCGTGCTGTAGTTCCTTTATAGCCCAACATTAGCCTCCTTTAGCTTAGCGGTGGTGACGTGAAGTCATGTGACCGTGCTGGAGTTCCTTTATAGCCCAACACTAGCCACCTTTAGCTTAGCGGTGGTGAAGTCATGTGACCGTGCTGTAGTTCCTTTATAGCCCAACATTAGCCTCCTTTAGCTTAGCGGTGGTGACGTGAAGTCATGTGACCGTGCTGTAGTTCCTCTATAGCCCAACATTAGCCACCTTTAGCTTAGCGGTGGTGACAGGATCACTGTTGGCTGCAGTCTTTGTTTCTGTTTGTCGGGTCGGGTTTATACAAACAGATTAAAAGCAGCGTGTTGCATTGCTCTCTAATCTCTGGATTAACTGTCAGGCTGATCCAACGCCAGGCGGTGACAAGAGTAACTAATGGCAGAGATTTACTCTCCCTGTAAGAAATGTTCCCAGTTCTTTCTGAAGGCGCTTTCATAATCCAAAGCTGCCGTTTGTCCCAGTCATTGAACTCAACCGTGTAATGCTAAAATGTTCTTTAGTGCTTGATCCAAAGAGAAAACCATGAGGGTTATCGTTGTTTCTGTTTAATGTACAGGAAGTGTTTGTTGTTAGTGAACTGCAGGCATCACAGTCACTATCTTTCTCCGGAGGAAAA
>NW_022990156.1:10000-15000 GCF_902827175.1 Gymnodraco acuticeps
TCTTTGTTATTTATTGTGCTTTAAAACAAATTGATGATTCGATATTAAACAAACTAATGATAGCAGATTAACTACATTATTCAAAAGTGTTCAGTATCTATAATAACACAGGAATAATAAACGGAGCGCTCTCCCTCTCCTGACAGCCCGTCAGTATCATGCAGCTCGCGGATCAGTGATGAGTGACCCGACAGTAAAACTAAACATATCTATAACTAGTTACGGTAGTTTGAGAGGTCATTAAAATAGCTACGTGTGATATTCTAACCTGAAGTGTGTGTTTTGTCCGCTCACCGCTGCATGTGATCATGCAGAGCTGCGACTCATCAGCAGCAGCTGATCTCTCTCTCCCGTCAGATTAGACTCTCGTTTATGTCCATATCGATCAGATCCAGCTAGTTCTAGCTAATGATATGACTACCTGATTATTAAAAGACACCTAAACAATAAGCGTCGCTATGCAACCGGGTGAGGCCGCAAAGTATAGCGCAGCATTATGCATTAGTTTACATGCCCACCGGAACCCAGAGGCATTACCAACAGATCAACGCACAATCAACCCATCCAGGACTCTCTTTCTCCACATTACGTGTTAGACATTAGAATGGACTCTTCTTGTCTGTCACATAAGTGGCGCAAATTGCGCAACTGATGCGGTATTGCGCTAAACGGAAATTATTTGGACCGGACACTTTGACCTGAGAGATTTAGACTTGCCGGTCTTCAGCATATTTTACCGGTCATAGTCCGGTAATTACCGGCTAACGGGAACTCTGGTGCACACTTTGCGTACCACATAACAACACAACCATCCCTGAGTGCACCTGGGGACTCCTTTCACTGTCGCACCGCTCGAGCGCCTTTCACCACTTTTTCAACGTTACTGCGGTAAATGTATATCATACGGTTCCCGGTATTCGAGCACTGCGTGGCGTTACACAAAGTCTGATGTCTATCCTGCCTAGCAACCCATGTTCTCACCAACCCTCTGCCGCTCTGGGAGTGATTGAGTAACAAATGGTTTTTATGACGGGGAGTTTTCCTGTAAGTGAAGGCGACCAAAAGGGACACCTGTTTATCGGGTCGCCCCCCCCCCCCCCCCCCCTCTATCTCCAGGGTGTTGCTTTTTTTTGTAACTTTATTTTTAATTGTCAGGTTTTCCGAAAAAGCAAGGACATCAGATAAAAGTATACTTCGGAACAATGGTGGATTTAGCATACATCAAAGTAACACACCCTGTAGTTCAGCTCGAGGGGACGGACGGCAACAACGACCATTACAAAGAACAACATCAAAATAAGAAACACGGCTATAACTACGAGGCAATTCTAGAAATCATTGTTTATTTAAAGTGAAACACATCAAGACAGGTTTTCACCTCTTTCTGTTAGGAATGTGTTCCAGAGGTGGGAAGTATTGGAGTACAAATACTTCGTTACTTCAGTACATGTTTCTGGTATCAGTACTTTACTCCACTACTTATTTTCTGACGACTTTTTACTTTGACTTCTTACATTTTGAACTCAAATACCTGAACTTTCTACTTCTCACATGTTGAACAGTTTGAAGGATGTGTGTACTTCTACTTGAGTACAGGATGTGTGTACTTCTACTTGAGGAAAGGATGTGTGTACTTCTACTTGAGGAAAGGATGTGTGTACTTCTACCTGAGTACAGGATGTGTGTACTTCTACCTGAGTACAGGATGTGTGTACTTCTACTTGAGGAAAGGATGTGTGTACTTCTACTTGAGGAAAGGATGTGTGTACTTCTACTTGAGTAAAGGATGTGTGTACTTCTACTTGAGGAAAGGATGTGTGTACTTCTACTTGAGGAAAGGATGTGTGTACTTCTCCTTGAGTACAGGATGTGTGTACTTCTACTTGAGGAAAGGATGTGTGTACTTCTACTTGAGGAAAGGATGTGTGTACTTCTACTTGAGTACAGGATGTGTGTACTTCTACTTGAGGAAAGGATGTGTGTACTTCTACTTGAGGAAAGGATGTGTGTACTTCTACTTGAGGAAAGGATGTGTGTACTTCTACTTGAGGAAAGGATGTGTGTACTTCTACTTGAGTACAGGATGTGTGTACTTCTACTTGAGGAAAGGATGTGTGTACTTCTACTTGAGGAAAGGATGTGTGTACTTCTACTTGAGGAAAGGATGTGTGTACTTCTACCTGAGTACAGGATGTGTGTACTTCTACTTGAGGAAAGGATGTGTGTACTTCTACTTGAGGAAAGGATGTGTGTACTTCTACCTGAGTACAGGATGTGTGTACTTCTACTTGAGGAAAGGATGTGTGTACTTCTACTTGAGGAAAGGATGTGTGTACTTCTACTTGAGGAAAGGATGTGTGTACTTCTACTTGAGGAAAGGATGTGTGTACTTCTACTTGAGTACAGGATGTGTGTACTTCTACTTGAGGAAAGGATGCGTGTACTTCTACTTGAGTACAGGATGTGTGTAGTTCTACTTGAGTAAAGGATGTGTGTACTTCTACTTGAGTACAGGATGTGTGTACTTCTACCTGAGTACAGGATGTGTGTACTTCTACCTGAGTAAAGGATGTGTGTACTTCTACCTGAGTACAGGATGTGTGTACTTCTACCTGAGTACAGGATGTGTGTACTTCTACTTGAGGAAAGGATGTGTGTACTTCTACTTGAGTAAAGGATGTGTGTACTTCTACTTAAGTACAGGATGTGTGTACTTCTACTTGAGGAAAGGATGTGTGTACTTCTGCTTGAGTAAAGGATGTGTGTACTTCTACTTGAGTAAAGGATGTGTGTACTTCTACTTGAGTAAAGGATGTGTGTACTTCTACTTGAGTAAAGGATGTGTGTACTTCTACTTGAGTAAAGGATGTGTGGACTTCTACTTGAGTAAAGGATGTGTGTATTTCTACTTGAGTAAAGGATGTGTGTACTTCTACTTGAGTAAAGGATGTGTGTACTTCTACTTGAGTAAAGGATGTGTGTATTTCTACTTGAGTAAAGGATGTGTGTACTTCTACTTGAGTAAAGGATGTGTGTACTTCTGCTTGAGTAAAGGATGTGTGTACTTCTGCTTGAGTACAGGATGTGTGTACTTGTACTTGAGTACAGGATGTGTGTACTTGTACTTGAGTACAGGATGTGTGTACTTGTACTTGAGTACAGGATGTGTGTACTTCTCTCTGTTGATGACGGAGGAGAAACTGAAGATTTAAAGAGTCGGTGCTTCTTCACACGATGTCCTCGTTGACTCGTATAACGCAGCGTTCACACACATTGGGAACCGATCGGTATTCCTGGGGTCATGCGGGGGTCAGGGGTCAGGGGTCGATGAGGAAGAGCTTTCTGAGCACGTCTTCACTCAGTCTTCACGTTAGTCCCTCAGGCTCAATACACCGTCTTTATGAGCCTTTCTGTCTTTGTCATAAAGGCTTCCCGTTCAGTTTGTGAGGCGTGGGTGTAATTTAGAGAGAGGATCTAATGGCCTTTTTTATTATCAATAAATCCTCGCTGCTTCCCAGATTAATGGTTTGGTGCAAACATGTCAGAAGATATTGGAAAAAGGTCCATCCCAGGGTTTAAAGGGCCAACGATATTGACTTTCATGTGATGTGAGAAAAGGGCTGGAAACAAACCTCACACAGGAAACAGCTCTTTAACAAAGAAGTTACACTCTGGTCCAGAGCAGACGCTTTTCTTTGCTCAGCTCTCGAGGATGAAATCAGGTCTTTAATGAAAGCATTTGACTTCAAACATTTCCTCTAACGAACAAGAAGCAGCCTTTTAGTTGGGTTTATTTCAAATGTTAAAGCGACGAACAGAAAACAGTATTTCTGTTCGTCCAAAAACGGTTTAATGTCTCTTGACTAGGGATGGGTATCGTCTCAAATGTATCGATTCTGGTTCTTATCGATTCCCCGTTTCGATTCCAAAATTGTAAAAGAAAGAGGTCAAACGTTTAGATAACAAAAATATCTTTATTCTTTTAAGCTTTAACTGACATTGTTACAAATAAAAAATATACATGCAATACAAATGTATTGCACAATAGCTGTGCTGTATGTTAACTGAGCTTTGCCTGTGGCCAGCGATTAGCAGGCTTTACACGGTGCCTTTCTCTGTCTTAGTGTAGTGGAGCCTCACTTCAGAGCGTTGACCGCGACCCGTCTTTGGTGTTCGTGACTGAGCTCGTGAACTGTCTACGGGAGGGCGGGGGGAGCCTCGCTGCGGGGGAGACCTCTTGTTTACAGGCGTCATGTTCTCGAGAGAATGAATGTATCTTATAAACAGAGACACAGAACTCATGCTGTATCTTTCTAGAGACACCAAGAGAAAGAAATTCAATCTCCAATCCAAAGCACTTTACGGGAAGACGCAGTCCTGTAAGATATCACAAGCAGTTACGTTTCTTTAAGACGCAGCTGAAGTAAAGAGGGCAGTGGGTTGGAATGGTTACTCTGGAAGCAGTGGCGTGAGGTTTCAGAGCGACACCGAGGCCGCGCAGCCCTCACCTCGGATTCCCCTCGCTCCCCCTCTGAGGAGGAAGTCTGCGAACACCGAGAGGAACTCTTTATCGGATGGAACGAGCTGGTTTCTCTCTTCTGTCGGGATTTCTCCCCGCAGACGCAGAATGCTGTTTAATGGGTTCCTCATGTTGGAGGCATCTCATTAACATTCCTCCTCCCGAGTCTGAGGTCGCAGTGAGTCACGCTGGCCCTCTTTGATGACATCATATTGTTGTTGAGGCCTTTCCTCTTGGCTGACCTCGGCAGAAACCCGTCATTACGCCCACATGCTGCCCGCACCCTGACACACACACACACACACACACACACACACACACACACATTGCTCTCCGCCCTCTCAGCCAATCACACTTCACCGCTGACTCCGAAGACTTTCCCACGACTTTCCCACGAAGAGTCCTGACTTTTCCTTTTTTTTTAAACTTCGTTTTAATTCCACAGATATATAACTTACATGGAGACGTACATACACATCTC
>NW_022990156.1:17500-29201 GCF_902827175.1 Gymnodraco acuticeps
TATAAACTTGAATAATGTACATCATTTGAATGTAATAATTAAGTTGTTGTTTGTGGAAGCTCCAGAGAATGAGCATTAACTGAGTTTAAACATCACTTTAAGAAGATTTAAAGTGATGTTTAAATCTTCCATTTAGGCCCCGCCCACTCGATCGGATCGGCGATCGGTATCGGCCGATACTGATTCCGGCGATCGGCCCCGAAATTGGCGATCGGAGCGTCCCTAGTTTACACTGTGATGCATTCAAGTGCTGTCCGAATAAAGAAAGAGTTCCTTAGGCGTCCTGAAGACAGAACAACAGATTGGGGATAAAGGATATGACTGCGTTGTTTTGAGCTTTCACTAACGATCATTTTCATAGGTCAGGAAATCAGTCCAATCATTTTGTGATTGATCAAAACTGAAGTAAGTGTTTCTGCAAACAAGCAGGTGCTCTAACTCTACGGAGAGATGTTTCAGTCTGTTTATGCATATGGATGAGCCCAAGATAACTCTCCAATGTCTGCTTTTGTCATCAACTCAAAGATATACCATACATGTACATAAAGGAGTAAAGAAACCTGAACATATGAAAGTATCAGCAGCCGGTGTCTGAGAAATGTTGACTTTTATTTCACACCAACTTCTCTGTAGCGTCCATGCTCATGAGCACATCAGAGGAGGAAGAATGAAACTCTGACAGATGAGACCATTAGTGCATCACCTGAACGCACCATTGGACCTTCGGCCATCTGAAAGTGATATGTTGATCACCTCTTATCAGAAGTTAGCTCTAGATTACCTCCGTGCCCTTTATAACTGTGTGTGTGTGTGTGTGTGTGTGTGTGTGTGTGTGTGTGTGTGTGTGTGTGTGTGTGTGTGTGTGTGTGTGTGTGTGTGTGTGTGTGTGTGTGTGTGTGTGTGTGTGTGTGTGTGTGTGTGTGTGTGTGTGTGTGTGTGTGTGTGTGTGTGTGTGTGTGTGTGTGTGTGTGTGTGTGTGTGTGTGTGTGTGTGTGTGTGTGTGTGTGTGTGTGTGTGTGTGTGTGTGTGTGTGTGTGTGTGTGTGTGTGTGTGTGTGTGTGTGTGTGTGTGTGTGTGGCCCTCTCTAATTCCCCAGGTGGCCCTTTATACCTGCCTGACCCTCACAGAGCAGTTTGACCTCTGACCCTCCTCTGTTGTGATTGGTGGGCCTCGATTGGTCATCCACGGGCCGTGTGGCTGCAGGCATGTGAAGTGTCCAGTTTAGGTTTTCAGTGGTTTGACCTCTGACCCCCTGCAGCTGTTTCTGGCTCCTTCTGGGAAATTATTCTATCAAATAAGTGCAGTACTTATTTTTTTCTCAAAATCATTATTTTATTCTTAAAATATAAAAATCCTTAGTTTTGTCTGAACTTTTCTGAATTCTGAATTTTTTTTCTTCGAAATCTCAAATTCTGACTTTTTTCCCCTCAAAATTCTGATTTTCTCCATTTTGTCTGAAAATCTGAAAATTCTTACTTTTTCTCTAAATCTACAAAATCTGACTTTTTTTCTCATTTTTTTTTCTGAAACTTTTTTTCTGGCTCCTGATCCCCTCCTTCTGGGAAATGATCCGATATCTTTCAGACCTCCTCAGATCTCTGGCCTTTCTTCTGTGAGTGGTTGCTGTTTCATGTGACTGTTGTTTTGAGCTTTCACTAAATCAGTCCATTCTTATTGTGTTTAATCAAATTAAGTAAATGTTTCTGCAAACGAGCATGTGCTCTAAACTCTGATGGCTGTGTTCAGTCTGTACGACTGAGAGAGTTTTTAGATGTTTGGAGGGGGATCCTTGACAACAGAAATGATTGAGAGACGGATTCATAAACCCACAAAGAATCATGCGAAGAAAAAACCCAGAAGTGTCTTGAAAATAAAGTCATTCAGATAAAAAACAACACATGAAATCGACGTAATAAATCTCAGTTGATCAAAGCGGGCACTCGTTGTTTTGGGTTGATTACAGATGGTTATGAAATGAATAATCTGTATTTAATTCTGGTCCTGAAAAGCAGTCTGCTGAACGCCTGTGGTCTCAGTTACACACGTGGAGGCTCTCGTGAGATGAATTATTAAAGCGGACTTGAATAGAGAGCAGATTTGTGTCCATAACAAGCCGTCTGCACACTTCCTGCAGACGCTCGCACCTGTTCTGATTGCCTGCACTTTGAGCCCATTAGTTCCTCACAGCCTTTAAAGAGCCATGTTTGTCTCAGTGAGTCACACACTGATCTTCCTCCGCCTTTACTCTGCACACACCCACATAAACACAGGTGTGTGTCGTCGGTACACACACGGCTCTGATGCTGAAATGTCAGCCCGTGTTTCTGCTCTCTGTGAAGGTCTTCATTAAGTCAACGAGATAGAGAGAGTCCTAAAACCAGGAAGTGAGTCAGCATTTGACCACTTCACTACAAAAGCTCTAAATCCTGCCCAGAAGCTGTGTCTGACGTCAGAAGCGACTCTGCAGTGAGACGTAGGCTCTTGCTGCATCATCTTGTTGAGTCAGAACATCTTACTTTGAGTTGCATCTCAGATGAAACGCATCTTTGTTTACATATTTATTAGAAAGTCACCAACTAACATCAGAACACAGAAAACCTTTGAGCGCTTGCGGCTCATATTGAAACACAACATCTCCTGGTTCTGGTCAAGTTCAAAATGAGTTCTCCAGATAATTACAAGATGTGATTTATCTAAATATCCCGTCTCATTTCAAGAGATCTCACCAAGCTAATGTCCACTTGTTCTATTGGAGCAGCATTTCTCCACTTCCTGTTCCCTGGTCTCTGAGCCAATGGGATCTCTCCATAGGGTTCTGGAAACTATCTGAACTAAGGTCTGTGGTTGAGACGCATTGAAGAGACGGGTCACGTTTTGTTCTACATTAAATCATCAGCAGTGACCCCACTGGTGATTTCTGAAGAGTGGACGTGTCTGAAAAACGATGGTTGTTACCAAGTGGCTGAATAGGACTACAGAAGTCGTGGAGGCCGTTGTACGTCATGACGCCGAACATGTGAACACTCCTCTAAGTTAGTTTCTGTTCTGCTTGAAAGCAAGTCCCTGCCTCCTGCAAAGTGTTCAAACAAACGCTTCAACTCGTTCCATCTAGAGTCTGTGTGTTTGAATCTGGATCTGAAGTCGGCGTGACGTTGAAGTCGTGCTGCTGGACTCGGCTGTAGCTCCTTTATAGCATCACGTTAGCATTTAGCTTCTGGCCATTAGATTTAGGATTAGAACATTATGAAAGTAGACATGTGGAGATTATCCGGCTGAACAAAACGTTTATCAAACAGTTTTCCACAGACTTTCTTTTTTACAATATTCCAAAACCCTCTGGAGAAATCCCGTTGCTTTTAGTCGAGGGAACCAGCAGCTTCCTTCAGGGTGGAACTACAAACATACGTCATCCCTGCACCGCTCTCTAGGTTTCAGAGCGTCTGCCTCTCTGCTGGGAACAGTCTGACCGAGCAGAGCAACGTGATGTGAGTCTGTGGCAGCTCGTCAACAGCCTCCAGGTCTGAGCCTCTGAAGGCCGGGCAGCACCGAGAGAGGCATTACAACACGGCTCCTCTCTCCTGCTTCCTGCATGTTCACAGTTAGAGAACTCAAGCTAGTTCCTGTGATCCCCTCACCCCCAAATCCACTATATATTTCTCTCTCTTAACTGTGATGATAAGCCAAGGAACTAACTCCCTGTTCGAGGAGCTTAAAGGTCCTTTAAGTCCAAAGATCGGGCAACAATTGTCTGCTAGATCATGAAAAGTCCACGGCTGTTTCAAAGCACCATCGCATCTTCAAACCCAGACTGGAGATTTCTAAAAAAAGGTCTCTGTGCATCCAATCAGTACAGACCACTGTCTCACTTGTATGCATATATTTAGCTTTCCACATCTGAATGACAAACATTACACGTTGAAACGCAATCAAACGGAAACAGAAATAATAGATTCATGTAAAAAAGCATTGAAGAGGAAATGAAAGCTTTTTGATTCAGGCTTCAAGGTCTAACCACTAAGAACTAGTGAGGCCTGAGTCTCTTCCTCAGTCTCCCCCCCCCCTCCGTCCAGCTGGTGGAGCTTTGCTTAGTATTCGGGGGGGATGACTAAGGGAAGCTAGGAGGGACATGTTACATCTGGCCGGTCTCCAGGGAGAAATGGACTCTGAAGGAAGTGAGGAACGCTCAGTCTCTTCTTCTCTAGAACAGATGCAGTGTTTGTGCCTCTCTGCCACTGGAGAGGCGTTCAAAGACCAGCCGGAGAAAGCAGTGCTCCTCAGTCGCAGTCCGCCAAGCAACACTCGTTAGAGGAGGGAAGTCACTAAGTACATTTACTCAAGTACAAGATCTGAGTACTTCTACTTTAACTAAAGGTCTGAGTACTTCTACTTAAATATATGAGTACTTCTCCCCCTCTGTCAGATAGCGTGGAGACACCAGAGCAGATATTTTAGATTCAGCAGGAGGTAGATGATATCTAATATAGTATATCAGGAGGTAGATGATATATAATATAGTATATCAGGAGGTAGATTATATATAATATAATATAGTATATCAGGAGGTAGATGATATATAATATAGTATATCAGGAGGTAGATGATATATAATATAGTATATCAGGAGGTAGATGATATATAATATAATATAGTATATCAGGAGGTAGATGATATATAATATAGTATATCAGGAGGTAGATGATATATAATATAGTATATCAGGAGGTAGATGATATATAATATAATATAGTATATCAGGAGGTAGATGATATATAATATAGTATATCAGGAGGTAGATGATATATAATATAGTATATCAGGAGGTAGATGATATATAATATAATAGGGCCGGGACTCGATTAAAAAAATTAATCTAATTAATTAGAGGCTTTGTAATTAATTAATCGAAATTAATCGCATTTTTAATCACATATAAATATTTGACCTGAGAACAGTGAGAAGCAATTTTTTTCACATGGATTTTAGTATACCATTAGGCGCATTCACACCGCAGTACTTTTCCCACAAAGGTTCATGAGAACTTAGTTCATGAGAACTCTTTGAACCTGGGGGTGGATTAGGCAAATGAAGCCGCTGACGTCACTTCTTCTTCTTCTGCTTTGGGTTTACTGGCAGGCCGCAAACGGCGTATACTGCCGCCCAAAGTCCCCGGCCGGAAGTCCCCGGAGTTGGGGACTGGCTTCAGTAGAAGCTGCTGGGAGTCCCAGCAGCTTCTACTGAAGCCTTCCGAGTAAATCGCCAGAACGCCGACACCTCCTCATCTCCACCGCTCCCATGTTTTATTTTGTGTTGCCATAAATTAGTCTCTCTGCGTTTCTGCGCTGGGCTAATGCTAATGCTAATGCGAGGATAATAAAATGGCGGCTTCACAAAACTTTTTGGGAGTTTTACGGGGCGTGGTTTGCAATCCGCCCAGCCAATCAGACATATAGCTCTTTTCTCACAAGAGAGCCGTACGAACGTCCCTGCTCTCTAGCAGCTCTCTGCTCTCTAGCAGGGACTTTCGTGGGGGTAAAAAGGTTCTCATGAACTCATTTTAGTACCGGCTCTTTTTGGTGTGAACGCGATAAAAGAGGCTAACGTCCACGCTAGCTTCCACGCTAGCTGCTATATGTTTTGCATTGAGGTGATACTTGAGGCTTGATGTGCTGCGGTGATATGCGAATTCCTTTTTGCATAATTTGCACACAACCGTGCTCTTATCGACGCTTCCATCCGTCCGTTTTTTAAAACAACATTTCCCACAGTTGTTCACTGTGGTTTGTTGTTGTCTGAAGTCATGAACGTTAGTTGGTGCTCCAGTATAATCGGTACACCTGAAACTCATCCAGTGAGAAACGTTCCGCGGTGCAAAAATAAGTGCGATTAAAATGCGTTAATTTTTTTAACGCGTTAATTTTTGTGTAATTAATTAATCTTAATTAACGCGTTAAAGTCCCGGCCCTAATAATATAGTATATCAGGAGGTAGATGATATATAATATAATATAGTATATCAGGAGGTAGATGATATATAATATAGTATATCAGGAGGTAGATGATATATAATATAGTATATCAGGAGGTAGATGATATATAATATAATATAGTATATCAGGAGGTAGATGATATATAATATATTATATCAGGAGGTAGATGATATATAATATATTATATCAGGAGGTAGATGATATATAATATATTATATCAGGAGGTAGATGATATATAATATAGTATATCAGGAGGTAGATGGTTTCTCTCTCCTCTCTCTCTGGGTCATTCGGGGAGCAGGTGGCTCCCCCTGAAAGACTTTGGGAACAAAAGTCAGATGGACGATCTGAGTACTAAGAGCTTCCTCTCATCACTGCACGCTTTCAGCCGCTCGCAGGAAAGAGAGGAAGCTCGTAGTATTCAGCTCGTAGTACTCAGCTCGTAGTACTCAGACTGTAGTACTCAGACTGTAGTACTCAGACTGTAGTATTCAGCTCGTAGTATTCAGACTGTAGTATTCAGCTCGTAGTATTCAGCTCGTAGTACTCAGACTGTAGTATTCAGCTCGTAGTATTCAGACTGTAGTATTCAGACTGTAGTATTCAGCTCGTAGTATTCAGACTGTAGTATTCAGACTGTAGTACTCAGCTCGTAGTATTCAGCTCGTAGTACTCAGCTCGTAGTACTCAGACTGTAGTACTCAGACTGTAGTATTCAGACTGTAGTATTCAGACTGTAGTACT
This sequence comes from Gymnodraco acuticeps, assembly GCF_902827175.1. Taxonomy (NCBI): domain Eukaryota; kingdom Metazoa; phylum Chordata; class Actinopteri; order Perciformes; family Bathydraconidae; genus Gymnodraco; species Gymnodraco acuticeps. The sequence continues at coordinate 24,232 of NW_022990156.1, forward strand.
CAGACTGTAGTACTCAGACTGTAGTATTCAGACTGTAGTACTCAGACTGTAGTACTCAGACTGTAGTACTCAGACTGTAGTACTCAGACTGTAGTACTCAGACTGTAGTACTCAGACTGTAGTACTCAGACTGTAGTACTCAGCTCGTAGTACTCAGACTGTAGTACTCAGACTGTAGTACTCAGTCTGTAGTACTCAGACTGTAGTACTCAGACTGTAGTACTCAGACTGTAGTACTCAGACTGTAGTATTCAGACTGTAGTACTCAGACTGTAGTACTCAGACTGTAGTATTCAGACTGTAGTATTCAGACTGTAGTACTCAGACTGTAGTACTCAGCTCGTAGTACTCAGACTGTAGTACTCAGACTGTAGTACTCAGACTGTAGTATTCAGACTGTAGTATTCAGCTCGTAGTATTCAGCTCGTAGTATTCAGCTCGTAGTATTCAGCTCGTAGTATTCAGCTCGTAGTATTCAGCTCGTAGTATTCAGCTCGTAGTACTCAGACTGTAGTATTCAGACTGTAGTATTCAGACTGTAGTATTCAGCTCGTAGTATTCAGACTGTAGTATTCAGCTCGTAGTATTCAGCTCGTAGTATTCAGACTGTAGTACTCAGACTGTAGTATTCAGCTCGTAGTATTCAGCTCGTAGTATTCAGACTGTAGTATTCAGCTCGTAGTATTCAGCTCGTAGTATTCAGACTGTAGTATTCAGACTGTAGTATTCAGACTGTAGTATTCAGACTGTAGTATTCAGCTCGTAGTATTCAGACTGTAGTATTCAGCTCGTAGTATTCAGCTCGTAGTATTCAGACTGTAGTACTCAGACTGTAGTATTCAGACTGTAGTATTCAGCTCGTAGTATTCAGACTGTAGTATTCAGCTCGTAGTACTCAGACTGTAGTATTCAGACTGTAGTATTCAGCTCGTAGTATTCAGACTGTAGTATTCAGCTCGTAGTATTCAGACTGTAGTATTCAGCTCGTAGTACTCAGACTGTAGTATTCAGACTGTAGTATTCAGCTCGTAGTATTCAGACTGTAGTATTCAGACTGTAGTATTCAGACTGTAGTATTCAGACTGTAGTATTCAGACTGTAGTATTCAGACTGTAGTATTCAGCTCGTAGTATTCAGACTGTAGTATTCAGCTCGTAGTACTCAGACTGTAGTATTCAGACTGTAGTATTCAGCTCGTAGTATTCAGACTGTAGTATTCAGCTCGTAGTATTCAGACTGTAGTATTCAGCTCGTAGTACTCAGACTGTAGTATTCAGACTGTAGTATTCAGCTCGTAGTATTCAGACTGTAGTATTCAGACTGTAGTATTCAGACTGTAGTATTCAGACTGTAGTATTCAGACTGTAGTACTCAGACTGTAGTATTCAGACTGTAGTATTCAGATTGTAGTATTCAGCTCGTAGTATTCAGACTGTAGTATTCAGCTCGTAGTACTCAGACTGTAGTATTCAGATTGTAGTATTCAGCTCGTAGTATTCAGACTGTAGTATTCAGATTGTAGTATTCAGACTGTAGTACTCAGACTGTAGTATTCAGACTGTAGTATTCAGATTGTAGTATTCAGCTCGTAGTATTCAGACTGTAGTATTCAGCTCGTAGTACTCAGACTGTAGTATTCAGATTGTAGTATTCAGCTCGTAGTATTCAGACTGTAGTATTCAGCTCGTAGTATTCAGACTGTAGTATTCAGCTCGTAGTATTCAGACTGTAGTATTCAGATTGTAGTATTCAGCTCGTAGTACTCAGACTGTAGTATTCAGCTCGTAGTACTCAGACTGTAGTATTCAGCTCGTAGTACTCAGACTGTAGTATTCAGACTGTAGTATTCAGCTCGTAGTACTCAGACTGTAGTATTCAGACTGTAGTATTCAGACTGTAGTATTCAGACTGTAGTATTCAGACTGTAGTATTCAGCTCGTAGTATTCAGACTGTAGTATTCAGACTGTAGTATTCAGACTGTAGTATTCAGCTCGTAGTATTCAGCTCGTAGTATTCAGCTCGTAGTACTCAGACTGTAGTATTCAGCTCGTAGTACTCAGACTGTAGTATTCAGACTGTAGTATTCAGCTCGTAGTATTCAGACTGTAGTATTCAGACTGTAGTATTCAGCTCGTAGTATTCAGACTGTAGTACTCAGACTGTAGTATTCAGCTCGTAGTACTCAGACTGTAGTATTCAGCTCGTAGTACTCAGACTGTAGTATTCAGACTGTAGTATTCAGCTCGTAGTATTCAGACTGTAGTATTCAGACTGTAGTATTCAGCTCGTAGTATTCAGACTGTAGTATTCAGACTGTAGTATTCAGCTCGTAGTATTCAGACTGTAGTATTCAGCTCGTAGTATTCAGCTCGTAGTATTCAGACTGTAGTATTCAGACTGTAGTACTCAGACTGTAGTATTCAGACTGTAGTACTCAGACTGTAGTACTCAGACTGTAGTATTCAGCTCGTAGTATTCAGCTCGTAGTACTCAGACTGTAGTATTCAGACTGTAGTATTCAGACTGTAGTATTCAGACTGTAGTATTCAGCTCGTAGTATTCAGACTGTAGTATTCAGCTCGTAGTATTCAGCTCGTAGTATTCAGACTGTAGTACTCAGACTGTAGTATTCAGACTGTAGTATTCAGCTCGTAGTATTCAGCTCGTAGTATTCAGACTGTAGTATTCAGACTGTAGTATTCAGCTCGTAGTATTCAGCTCGTAGTATTCAGCTCGTAGTATTCAGACTGTAGTATTCAGCTCGTAGTATTCAGACTGTAGTATTCAGCTCGTAGTACTCAGACTGTAGTATTCAGACTGTAGTACTCAGACTGTAGTACTCAGACTGTAGTATTCAGACTGTAGTACTCAGACTGTAGTACTCAGCTCGTAGTATTCAGCTCGTAGTACTCAGACTGTAGTATTCAGACTGTAGTATTCAGACTGTAGTATTCAGACTGTAGTATTCAGACTGTAGTACTCAGACTGTAGTATTCAGCTCGTAGTACTCAGACTGTAGTATTCAGCTCGTAGTACTCAGACTGTAGTATTCAGACTGTAGTATTCAGACTGTAGTATTCAGACTGTAGTATTCAGACTGTAGTACTCAGACTGTAGTATTCAGACTGTAGTACTCAGACTGTAGTACTCAGACTGTAGTATTCAGACTGTAGTACTCAGACTGTAGTACTCAGCTCGTAGTATTCAGCTCGTAGTACTCAGACTGTAGTATTCAGACTGTAGTACTCAGACTGTAGTATTCAGACTGTAGTACTCAGACTGTAGTATTCAGACTGTAGTATTCAGCTCGTAGTATTCAGCTCGTAGTATTCAGACTGTAGTATTCAGACTGTAGTATTCAGACTGTAGTATTCAGACTGTAGTATTCAGACTGTAGTACTCAGACTGTAGTATTCAGCTCGTAGTACTCAGACTGTAGTATTCAGCTCGTAGTACTCAGACTGTAGTATTCAGACTGTAGTATTCAGACTGTAGTACTCAGACTGTAGTATTCAGACTGTAGTATTCAGACTGTAGTACTCAGACTGTAGTATTCAGCTCGTAGTACTCAGACTGTAGTATTCAGCTCGTAGAACTCAGACTGTAGTACTCAGACTGTAGTATTCAGCTCGTAGAACTCAGACTGTAGTATTCAGACTGTAGTACTCAGACTGTAGTATTCAGCTCGTAGAACTCAGACTGTAGTATTCAGCTCGTAGTACTCAGACTGTAGTATTCAGCTCGTAGTACTCAGACTGTAGTATTCAGACTGTAGTATTCAGCTCGTAGTACTCAGACTGTAGTATTCAGCTCGTAGTACTCAGACTGTAGTATTCAGCTCGTAGTACTCAGACTGTAGTACTCAGACTGTAGTACTCAGACTGTAGTACTCAGACTGTAGTACTCAGACTGTAGTATTCAGACTGTAGTATTCAGACTGTAGTATTCAGCTCGTAGTACTCAGACTGTAGTACTCAGACTGTAGTACTCAGACTGTAGTACTCAGACTGTAGTACTCAGACTGTAGTATTCAGACTGTAGTATTCAGACTGTAGTACTCAGACTGTAGTACTCAGACTGTAGTACTCAGACTGTAGTATTCAGCTCGTAGTACTCAGACTGTAGTATTCAGACTGTAGTACTCAGACTGTAGTATTCAGCTCGTAGTATTCAGCTCGTAGTACTCAGACTGTAGTATTCAGCTCGTAGTACTCAGACTGTAGTATTCAGACTGTAGTACTCAGACTGTAGTACTCAGACTGTAGTACTCAGACTGTAGTATTCAGACTGTAGTATTCAGACTGTAGTATTCAGCTCGTAGTACTCAGACTGTAGTACTCAGACTGTAGTATTCAGCTCGTAGTATTCAGCTCGTAGTATTCAGCTCGTAGTACTCAGACTGTAGTATTCAGCTCGTAGAACTCAGACTGTAGTACTCAGACTGTAGTATTCAGCTCGTAGAACTCAGACTGTAGTATTCAGACTGTAGTACTCAGACTGTAGTATTCAGCTCGTAGTACTCAGACTGTAGTATCACTCGTAGTACTCCGACTGGTTAGTACTCAGACTGTAGTAAGCTCAGACTGTAGTACTCAGACTGTAGTACTCGACTGTAGTATTCAGACTGTTACTCAGACTGTAGTTTCAGCCTCGTAGTACTCAACTGTAAGTACTCAAACTGTAGTACTCGACCGGTAGTACGATACTGTAGTACTCAGACTGTAGTATTCAACTGTAATATTATCAGACTGTAGTAACTCAGATGGTAGTACCAGACTGTAGTACTCAGACTGTAGTATTTCAGCTCGTAGTACTCAGCTGTAGTATTCAGACGTATACTCAGACTGTAGTATTCAGCTCGTATATTCAGCTCGTATTCCAACTGTAGTAATTCAGCTCGTAGTACTCATACTGTGTTAATTCAGACGGTATACTCAGACTGTAGTACGCAGACTGTAGTATCAGACTG